>NC_090651.1:314365428-314460428 GCF_040937935.1 Hyperolius riggenbachi
AAGCCAGCCGGAGCCCAGCACAGTGAAGGGACAGCAGGGACACGCGCCAGCGGAACAGGTAATGTATTGCCGCTAGCGTCGGTTGCCGGACATTCGAACGCCGCTATCTACGCACTCCCAACCCGCCGGTGATCGGGCGAAATCTTCCGCGTGGACAGATCCGACGGGAACGATCGATTTTGGATGGAATTCGAACGTTCGGTCAGCGTTTGCGCAACAATTTTATAGCAGATTCGATCAGTGATCGAATCTGCTGTATATGGGCGGGAAATTGTGTAAGTGTATGGGCCCCTTAAAGATGGCCATTAATGGTGCAATTCCATGGCCAATCGATCTGATCGCTGAAGTAATCTATCAGAAACAAACGATTGTGCCCATTAATAGCTGAATACCCTTTTAATGCAATTGAGGAAACGATCGGTCACAGAATTGTACATTTAATCGGCACCTTTAGATTTTAGGCAGCGCAACCCAGAGTAGTTAATTACAAGAACAAAAATGACGACAACAGGTAAAAAAAAAAAAACCTATAAGAAAAAAGAAAAAGCCATCCATATAGCAATAAACACACAAGTCTGTGAAGTATGAACAATTTTATTAGTGACATATCCCCTCTAAAAACCAAGCGTACTCCGTCCGCTATACAGAATTAACGATTGCCACTGCGCCAGTGCGTCGTATGGAACGCACAGCGCAGTGACATCATGGGGTGTGGCCACACCCATCAGGAAGTAGACGTGACGGATACAGCGCTATTGCGCGCTGTATAGGGATATATAAGGGGGCTCCCGTGCCATGGTAGTTTATCTCCGAGGAAGCAGAGGGGTCTGCGATACATGTGAGATCAGCGGGGGTGTTGGCCAGGCTGTCACACTGCGGGGATCTTGGTGGTAAGTGTTCAACTTTTCTTTCCTCCTTCTTGTCTCGCTTTACTTCACGGGCAATTACCTCAACTGATGATTGGTGAGCTGCACATAGTCTGCATTGGGACAGTGTTAGGGAATGCTTTATACTATTTTGATGATCCATGTATAAAGATAGGTTACCGCTTTATCTCCCAGTATGTACTTTTGATGTTTGTACATAATTTTGATTTAAATATGACCATTATTATATGTGACATTTGTGACACCAGACCTTCACCCCTTGCTATGTTTTGTTTTTAGAAGAGATATGTCCCTAATAAACTTGTTCATTCTTCACAGACTTTTGTGTCATGAGGATTGTTTATTGCTATTTGGATGGCTTTTGCTTTTTTCTTATATAGTTTGATACGAAACATCCATGGCGCTATTTGGTATTATTATTTGGCTCATTGTAGGTCTTTTGGTAACGGGTAAAAAAAAATTCCATACAACTTACCAAGAAATTTGCCCTTCCTTGAGACAGTCACTGCCCCAGGGTGGCAGAATGGAAGAAAAGCTCCACTTCAGATGACTTCCTGCATTACAAAATCGTGCTGCTCTAGCTTAGGGATGCTCTTTCGCTTGCAAAGTAGTCCTAATTCTCCTCACCCATTTCAGTCCCATAACCCTAAACAACTTCTTAAAACCTTCAACTCCCTTCTCTGCCCACCTTGCCTTCTCCTCCAACTACATGCTTGTTTGCAGAAGACTGTGCATCATACTTTGTGAACAAAATTGAAACAATACAGAACAGTAAGCCAGCACCTAATCAGTGAGGAGACCTTGGACAAGACTCCCTGCTACTGCCTATAGAGTGCGTCCTAGTGGCTGCAGCTCTGGCGCTTTGAGTCCGCCAGGAGAAGAGCGCAATATAAACATTCTGTGTCTTGTCTTGTCTATGGAAGGGTGGGCGGGGGGTAGCTAATGCTTGAGTAGGCTTAGAATATTTTGCTTATTCCTCACAATTTTCCCACCAGAGCTTGGCAAGCTTACTTGGCAGAGCTATATTTACCCTTTTACACTTATATTTGTCCTGCAGTACAAATCGGCATCTTTCACAGCATTGCTGGTAGAGACATCTTCTTGCGGTTCACCTGAGGGTACAGAATATCTGCTGCTGTCGGATCAGAGGGGTAAATGCAGCGTGGTGTCGGCAAGACAATCTCCACCCATTCCCTTCACCTCTCCCTCCCTATCCCCCGAAGCCGCTGTCTTGCTGGGGCACATTAACTTACTATAGCAAAAGGCCTGGCTGGGAAGAAAGACTTTCAGTGTCAGTTTGTGCTTTGAAGTCTGCTTAGCACTTGAGTTGTTCCCGGCTGGAAGTCATCAGCTTTACATATTTATGGAGATAATCGTCTGTTCCTATTGCTCTTCCATGCAAAGCTTAAATTTGGAAAGGTTTTAAAAATGTTCTCTGTGCTTTCACTATTACAAGGCTTCCGCACTACAAAAAAAGCAGCGAGACTTTGCATGTCACCGCATTTATCCACGTTAGGCTGAATTATCTCATTAAAGGACTCTTTTATTCTTTCTGTTTATATAATCAAGCCTTTCAAAGTACCCAAATAGCTGACCAGAACTGAAACAAAAAATAGGACGTTTTTAGTGAGAATGTTTATTATTAATTGGCATTGATGTGTATAGTGTCAGTATTGTCTTCTGTAGCAGTAAAAAGTGATAAATTGTATTATACAGCAGAGTAGGTTGACAAACACTAATAGCAGCAACCGGCAGCAGCAAAAAAAATCTCATGGGTTGTTTATAGATCAAACAACAAAGTTGATAAATTACAGAGATCCTAAGGTAGGGGCTCTTCTTTGTCTGAGACGGGGGTTCTTCACTGTCCGTTGTCTGAGGCAGAGATTCTTCACTGTCCGTTGTCTGAGGCAGAGATTCTTCACTGTCCGTTGTCTGAGGCAGAGATTCTTCACTGTCCGTTGTCTGAGGCAGAGATTCTTCACTGTCCGTTGTCTGAGGCAGAGATTCTTCACTGTCCGTTGTCTGAGGTAGAGAGGCAGGGGTTCTTTATGAGCCATTGTCTGAGACCATTTTTTCACAGTCCTTTGACTGAGGCAGGGGTTCTTCACTGTCTATTCTGAGGCAGAGATTCTTCACTATCCATTGTCTGAAGCAGAGGTTCTTCATAGTCCATTGTCTGAGGCAGGGGTTCTTCACTGTCCATTGTCTGAGGCAGGGGTTCTTCATAGTCCATTGTCTGAGGCAGGGGTTTTTCACTGTCCATTGTCTGAGGCAGGGGTTCTTCACTGTCCATTGTCTGAGGCAGGGGTTCTTCACTGTCCATTGTCTGAGGCAGGGGTTCTTCACTGTCCATTGTCTGAGGCAGGGGTTCTTCACTGTCCATTGTCTGAGGCAGGGGTTCTTCACTGTCCATTGTCTGAAGCAGAGGTTCTTCATAGTACATTGTCTGAGGCAGGGGTTCTTCACTGTCCATTGTCTTAGGCAGGGGTTTTTCACTGTCCATTGTCTGAGGCAGGGGTTCTTCACTGTCCATTGTCTAATACAAGAGTTTTTGACTGTGTATACCAGTGGTTCCCAACCAGTGTACCGGTCCGTGACACAGTGTGTCACAGCAGCACTATTGATGTGTTATGGCATCACTCCTTGAGTGTATGGAAAAAATGATGGGTTTGTGGAACTGGATCTCTGGCAGATTCTATTCTAACTTCTTGTTAGAATAAAACATGTCCTCAGTGGTCTGTTACTGACCTCAGCAACCTTACCTAGGACAATTTTTCACCAGTCGCATTTAAACTTTTTCATTGAGGCATATCCTTTGTGTTACTGCTTCTCTCCCTGTAGCAGTTTTCTCGGGGCCCTGTTGCAGAGCTATTCATTACAAATAGCACACAGAAGTGCAGCTGTCAGACTGTATCTTTGTCTTTCTGCCAGTGCCTTGAGAAAATCGGGCAGACTTGTAAAAGAAAGCAGTTTTTATAACCTCTGTCGAAGCCAAATAGCCTCCTTCAAATCTGCATCCTGATCGGTCTGTACTGTACTCCCGGGGACATGTACTAAATTCTTTACAAATTGCCCCAGGAACTTACTAAAGACAGCCGAGGTTCCCAGGGAGGCAGGTTTCAGCTCTGGACATTTCTTAGAGGAGGATGATGATGTCTGGCTGGGAGAGGTATTTTCCTGTCACAGGTTTGACTGGCTGCTTTTATCAGTAGTAACAGGAATATGGAAAATGTAGCTGACAGCAGTAGCACCTCTGTCAGATGTATGTAAACAAAGGCTTTGAAACGGTAATTAGAAAGTGTATAAAGGAAGTAACATCCGCTGCAAACACGCTATGTGGGGGAAGTGGTGGTACTTTATCATATTTGGTGTAGAATTCGGGCAAGGTAAACTTATTAGTATGAAAGTGGTATTGAATTCGACTTAAAAAAATAAAGAAAACCAACAAAAATGACTTGACAGGTTTTATCAGACACATTGAGAGTTCAATCTGAAAGAGATTTGAAAGAATACAGAATGTACCAACAGTGCATGCAGTTTAGTGAACCAAATACATGAAGCTTATAGGTGGCAGAGCAGGATCATACACCAGGCAACCTAGGCAGGGGCTTGGGGCCTAGTGGGTGTCAAGGGCCCACCTGCACCTTCTGACCTCTCTCCACTTCAGCTTACCAAAAGGAGCACAAGAGGGCCCTAAATCTACTACCTTGCCTAGGGCTCCATAGGTTAAATCTATTAAAAATACACAAAATGCTGGCAGCGGGGTCGTTCTTTTTCAAGCCCTACATGCACTTTAGTCCATGCCAGTGTATGGTGATGGATGAAGGGTTTTAGAATTCTAGTTGCATCCAGTCAGTGCTGTTTCTGGCCACAGGCAACCCAGGCAAGTGCCTTGGTCACCACCTAGTGGTGAGGAAGCATCCTGCACGATCACTCAGCAATTTTTCCATGCTTTGTTTTTTTTATATTATTATTTTGAAACTGGGAGCGACAATGGACTGTCCTGTCTAAGGTACCAAAATGGCTGCCCTGCATATGCTAATCAAGGAGGTTCATTTGCCACGAATGGGTCTCCTGTGTGACATATTTAGCTGACTATGTTCATTGCGAGTCCTGGCCTGTGTGGTGAAGTTTGGACACACTTTCCGATTACGTTGTGTGGTCGCTAGGGATGCTCATTCCGATTCTGCTGAATTGAAATTTCTGCATTTTCACAAAATGAAATTCACAAAATTTGCATGCGGAATGTGGATTTTCAAGGAAACGTGATAATGTACATGGAAATTCTGCGTACCTCTATGCAGCCAATCAGAAGACTCAGAATGAGTACACCAATAAAAGAAATGTGACATTATTTTTTTTTCGAATTACCGATATTTGGTAAACAGAAGACTTAGAATGAATAAGCCAATCAGAGAATGCGAAAATGTTCACGTCAGAACACATTTTTTCGCATTGGAACCCAGAAATGGGCAGTAGATGGAAAGCGGCAGCGGAAATAGTCATTGGCTGTAAGAGGAATGTAGGCAGAAGCAGAATCTGCACTTCCGACCATCCCTAGTGGTCACATGATAGAGGGTCTACTGAATCTCTGCTAGACTTTTGCCCCAATTCAAAACCAGGATTGTGGTCTCATGAGGGTGAAGGGCGACTGGGAGCATGGTCAGGTGAGTTGATGGGGGTATGTCCAGCCCAGCAAACTAAGCAACTTCTGTGGCAAATTTAAACTTGGAAGAAGGAGGCTGGTTTCAGACAGCAAACCAGCATTAGCGATGCGGTGCATTGCGCCTAACGCACTGCATTGTACCGCCAAAAACAGGCCTTTATGGAACACCACGCTACTGTGCGGTGTTCCCTGTCTGGCCACCGGCCAAGCAGGAAGTGACGTGGGCTCACCATCACTTTCTGCTTCGGGGTATGCAGAAGCGTATTGGTAAAACGGCACTTGTGTGCATACGTGCTGCGATGCTGTGCCAGTCATTTTTTTTTAAAATCCACGTCTCGCCATGACTAACATGACTTCCGGGCCAACGCAGATCGCTGCAACTCGGTGTAGAGGCTGCGCGGCAATGTAGTTCTGGACCTGCGTCGGGATGCGGTGAAAGAGTCACTTCCGTTGTGTTGTAACGTCTCCGTCTGAAAGTCTCCATAGACTTTTTTTCATTGCATGGCGGTGGGGTGCGATAAAAAGAACGCACTGTGTGAAAGGGCCCTAACCAAATCCCTCAGGTTCCTACAATTTTTGGTCCTAGCTCCCAATATATGCTGTTCTGCTTTGTAAACCATACACCTTCAAATCCTTTGTATCTGTATTGAACAGAACAGGTGTCTAGCAGTGAATGCAGAATAACTGAGAGGTGAGAATATTTTTTTTTTTTTTTTACAAAAGTTGCAAATTCAGCAGACTAAAAATAGAACAAACCCTTCCAAAACCGGTTCTTCTCTATGGAAATGAGCTGCTGTCGGCCACGTCTTTCTTGAGGCTTTGTGCAGTTTTCTACTTCAGCATTCATATTTGCAGCGGTAACTAGTGGTGTTGTGGAGTGGTGGTAAGAGAATGCCTTTACTGCTGTGTTTTCAGTTCACTGGCTACATTATGCTGTAACATGCCTAGGTAAGCTAACAGCATTACCCACAGCCTTCAGCACTCCAGCTGTTTCTCAATTGCATCCCCAATAATCCACAGCCATTCAAAGGCTCAAGTTCAGTTTTCTCCGGTGAGCATACGTTCTTTTTAAAAGACCTGAAAGTAAAAATGATTAGCGTTTGTTAGCAGCTGACTCTAAATCGTTTCATATTCCGTGCGGACCCACAGGCCAAAATGCCACTGCTTTTTAAGTTGGGTATGTCAGTAAAACTAAATCTCATTAAATACTGTAATAGTAAAACGTCTTTCTTGCTGTAAATAGGAATCATGGCTGCCACATCTTATCCTGTGACTTAAAGAGAAACTCCGACCAAGAATTGAACTTTATCCCAATCAGTAGCTGATACTCCCTTTTACATGAGAAATCTATTCCTTTTCACAAACAGACCATCAGGGGGTGCTGTATGTCTGATATTGTGGTGAAACCCCTCCCACAAGAAACTCTGGGTACCTACTCCTTTTAGTTTCCTGTCTATGAACCTTGCTGCATTATGGGAAATAGCTGTTTACAGCTGTTTCCAACTGCCAAAAAACCATACAGCAGTTGTATCATCTGCCAACTGTAAAAATGTCACCTTGTGATAAATGTCAGAATGCAAATCAAGGATTTAAAAGATTTTACAATGGGCAAACACTGACTAAATCATTTATACATAATTCTTGTAAAAATGAAGCACTTTTTTTATTACATTATTTTCACTGGAGTTCCTCTTTAAGCATTGCAGAGGAGAAGTATGGAAGCCAGCAAGGGGGCGAGAGGAGTGATAAGAGCTTTGTTGCTTGTTATCATTAGATAGACACAGTTTATTGTCTCATATACGTAAAGGTACCCATACATGTAGTGATGATGGGCAGATTCGACCAAGAGACCTATATCTCTCTAAGAAAATCCAATTAGAGAGAGATCTGCTGGCTGCCCATGCACCTCAGGCCGATTCCCGATCAGTTTCAAGCTGGAATGGATCAAGAATCGGCCTTATGTCACATCTGCCTCCTCGCTGGCCCAACGCTGTCGGCTGTAATGCCCAGTGCACTATACATACATTACCTGCCCGCGGCCTCCGCTTGCTCCAGGCTCCCTCCGCTGTCCATACCCATAAATCCATGCTCCATGTGGTTGCCTAGTAAGGGGGCGTGTGTGACATCTTACTAGGCAACCTAGTGGTGCCAAGTCGCTTGATGCATGGACACATTAACGGTGGCCATACATCTAGTGATTTTGTGGCCCGATCGACCATCTGATTACATCATTTTATCAAATCAGACAAAAATGTTGCTGCAACATGTCTGACAAATTGATGATTTGGTCAATTTCAGGCAGGAATCTGTTGACTGCATCAGTCGGACATGCTTGGAAAGTGCTTGATCAGGCCAGGAAGGTAACTTCATTCGAAATCGCGACGACCAACATACAGACCCCTGGCCTCTGTCAGGTTTGATCAGCGAGAGATCTGTCTTATGGTCGATCTGCCTATACATTGCTAGAAGTATGGGCATCAGGCAGGGTTGGGCCCCGATCCTTTGGGCAACATTGCAAGGCAGATGCTGTTCAGTCATGTTGCTAGCCTGCAGGGATAAATGTCACCCAGAACTATCGCTTTGGGTGAAGGTTTATTACAGATGAGAGTAGCTGCCCAACTCTGCTAATTGGCCTATTTTGCCCAGCAAAAAAAATGCTGCAAAGGCAATGTTGGCCAACAACCATTGGTGATCTTAGTGTGCACTGTCTCAAGTCAATACAATACATTGTGTGCCCCAGAAGGGCTTATTTTTAATGAGCGACTGCCTAAGGGCTGGTTCAGACGGACGATTGTGGAGCGTTTACTGCCAGCGTTCGGGGCTTGGCGTTAAACGCTCCCATACAAGTGAATGGGAGCGTTTGTACCAAGCTTTTACGCGCGTTTACACGAACGCGGCCTTCGGGTCCCGATTTTCACTGGCGTTCAAGGAGCCCCTGGAAGCTACATGTTGCTTCCAGGGGCGGTTAACCGCAACAGCTAATGTCCCCCTAGGGGAATAAGAAACGCGACCGCATCCAAACGCAACGCGAACGCTGCTGAAAGCCTGAACGCATTGCCACCGCGACGCCATTGAACGCGACGCCTCCAAACGTCCGTCTGAACCAGCCCTAATAAGCAGTCATGTGGTGTGTTTTTTTTTTTGTTTGTTTTTTTTTTCCTTCAACAAGCAGTACTGCCTTTAGAGGTGTAGGGTCACTCAGTGCCCTAGGGGTGGTCAGATGATACCTGCATGTGTGTCTACAAAACGCTGAAGGTCTTCAGTGTATCCATGGTCACTCAGTTCCACAAAGATGGTCAGATTATGCCTGCAAAGAGCCTGTTTAAAACCGTGGAGTGTATTCAGTAAATGTCGGCAATTTTACTGGTACTCCTGACAGCTTTGTAGTGCATAATTAGGTTATCCTGCCCTTTCACACCAGCTGCGCTCCGTTTGGCTTTTAAAAAGGCTTGCGATTTTCCAAACGCAAGTATAGTAAAGTTACAATTGGAATTGAGGGAATGGTTCTGCTGCATTTTTCCTGCCTTTTGATTGAGGCCAACATAGTGAAAATCGCAAAACGTGAAACGAAAAACCCATTTGCGGTTTGCGAATTTTGGTGTGAAAGAGGCTTAAGTAATGCGTGCATTGCCAGGGTACTGTGCACTACGGAAACACTTGGCACTCTGGTAACTTGCGCGCTTCTTAGGCAACACAGGTTAATTGCGCTATAGGGTTGTCTGCAGAACTGGTAAAATTATTGTACACAGGAATTTTACCAATATTACTGAATACACCATTCTTTTTGCTAAGTAATTCAATTGCTGAATACTTTGTCAGATCAAATGGATGAAATGTTCCCAAGGCACATTTAGAACAACCTGTCGCTTTCAAGACATAATGACGCTGAACTGTATTAGACCCCCCTTCTTAGGATTGCTAATAACACAGTCCTGCAGATTGTTTGTGTTTGGTCGCATTTTCTGCTGTTTGTGTTATCACAGTTCTCAGAATTATGCAATGTTCTTTTCTCAGAAAAGAAAAAAAAAACTATAAAGTGAAATCGGCAGAAATATTATTTCATAATTACATAATGTTACAGATTTGTCTGAAACGTTTCCTGCAATGAAATGTAACATTTCCACTCTGTAATGGGATCCTGCCAGTCACAGGCAAGATGATAGCTTTCATTTTCTACATCTGATTGCTTGCTCTGGCCTACTCATTATTTTTAGCTTTTTTTTTTTTATGTATTTATTTTTTTGCAAATGCAAATGACTGACTTGTGATGACAGGGAAATGGCAGGCCTGGTTCTGAGAGGAAGGGAAGATGCTACATCATTTCAATTGGTGGGGGAAAAAAAACATGTTTTCATGCTAAAATTAGGTCAGTGTTAGGCCTCATCAAAGGCTAAATCCAATCTGTGTAATTATGCAGTTGTGTAGCACTGACACATTTTTCCACAGTGCTTTACATAGTACAATAAAACCCTGGATTGCAAGTAAGTTCATTTGCAAGACCAGCAACAATTTATTACATAATGGCTTGATAAGCAAGTTTATATACAAGCAGAGTACATATTTGCGCATCACTTCATCACAACTGAGCCATTGATTCTTCCTTCTTTGACGCTGCAGGATTGTACTTAATCTGAGTGTAGGGACTGTTCAGTGTCGCATTTCCATGATATTCTCAAAAGCAGGCTAAAGCAACTTAGGTTGGGTTCCTTGTTAAAGCCACACTAAAAGAAAAAGATATCGGCCAGTTGTACACTTCTTTTTTGAGTTGCTATGCTCCTGCCGCATTGCTACTCAAAAAATGTCTAGAGATGTACAGAGGCGCCAGTAGGATAAAAGTCACTAAAAACGTTCAAAACATTCAGGATGCGGTGGTGGACCAGCCAACCCAAAACAGACACAAGAGGTGCCAAGCGTATTTTGGACTCCGTGCTGTGTATCACTCCTGTTGTTTATTGCCTGAGGAAGCGGGATTTAGCCTGCGAAATGCGTTGCAATTTGTCCTAGGAGTATAAGAATAAATTGTTTACTACTTTAATCGACAGTACTTGTCTGTTTTGGGTTGGCTGGTCCACCACCGCATCCCGAACGTTTTAAACGTTTTTAGTGACTTTTATCCTACTGGCGCCTCTGTACATCTCTACGCATCAAGAATTCCACCCTTGGTGGAAGGGTGTTACACCCTCTCTTTTCCCGCTATCCACAGAGAGCAACATCTTAATCCTGAGTGGGGACAGGCTTGTTCTCCCCACCTGCCTTTTCAGTGGTTGTCTTGGAGGTAACCCTGGTTTGTAAGTATAATGCTTACGTTTTACATTACCTTCTCCATCCTCCAATACATACTACACTATATTGGGCTCTCGGTTTTCTACTTTTTACTCAAAAAATGTTAATCATATGACCCTGCGGCAGAGTGCAGCGACAGGGTCATATGCATAGCGCCGACCCCCGCTCAGTGATGTACTCCCTGCTGGGTAGAGAGAACGTCACTGGGATACCGGTTGGCCTGCGCATGTGCGTCACACTGTGCTCTGTACGTCACCCATAAACTTGCATTTCCCCAAGCTCCATGCATTAAGCGCGGTGCTTGCTGTAATGTGCTTGTAGCCCTTGCGTCGCACTGCAAGGGACTGAAATAAGTGTGCATGTCACCCTAGACTTTCATTGCTTTTGCGGCCCCTTGCGGTAAAATAGGTTAAAAGGGGCCTAAAGTGAGCCAAAAGATAGCAATGATTCTGTTATAGTGAAAGTCTTTCTACGCAAATTGAAGTGCAGGTTAAAGTGAACCCGAGTCGAAGCTTGGATCAAAAAGAAAATTCTTGTCTGAGAAGAGGGTTGCCTCTGGATTATATTGAGGCTTCCTGGGTCCTCCTCGCTCCTGCTGCCACTCGCCAGGGCCCTCCAGAAGATCCTTGGATCTTTTATCCACTTCATCCTACAGTGTCGTTTCGCCTTATGCATCCGAGCAACGCTCACCTCCCATTCATTCGCCAATAACTTTTATCACTACTTATCACACTGAATTAATCTATAGCTTGTTTTTTCCGCCACCAATTAGGCTTTCTTTGGGTGGTACATTTTGCTAAGAATTATTTTTTTCTAAATGCATTTTAACGGTAATATTAAGAAAAAAATTCATTATTTCTCAGTTTTCAGCCATTATAGTTTTAAAATAATACATGCTACCCTAATTAAAACCCACATATTTTATTTGCCCATTTGTCCCAGTTATTACACCGTTTAAATTATGTCCCTATAACAATGTATGGCGCCAATATTTTGTTTGGAAATAAAGGTGCATTTTTTCAATTTGCATCCATCGCTTTTTACAAGCTTATAATTTAAAAAATTATACGAATATACTTGCTTGACATGCATATTAAAAATGTTCAGACCCTCAGGTAACTATTGTTTTTTTTAATTGTAATTTTAAAAAAAATGTAATTAAAATTTTTATTTGGGTTTTTTCGGAGTGGGGAGGTAAACAGGTGATTTTAAATGTAATTGATTGTGTATAATTTTTTTTTAAAAAAATATGTAGATGTAGTTTTACTATTTGGCCACAAGATAGCCACAGTGATTTTTTTGTTTCTTTCATCCTGTGAGAGCTCTAGCTTACAGGAACTGAAGGGGTGACGTGGGAAATAGAAAAATCGCTGCTCTTCAGAGAAAGCCGTTGGGTTTTCCTTAGGGGGACATAGATCAATGAATGGGATTTGTATCCCCATTCATTGATCTCAGGGGCAGCGGAAGGCGGCGGAAGCACGCACAGGCAGCTCCGCAGCAGCAGTGCAGGCTATCTGGACGGATATATCCCCCCAGATAGACCTCAGTGGTTATAGAGCCTTCCCAGGTCTTCGGTTGCTCCTGCCACTTCTCACCGGGACCCTCCAGAAGATTCGAACGGCAATGGGGGACTGGAGGACACTGTGGAAAGTCTCCACAAGATCCAGAGGCTTCCCTCTTAGGTGATTGTTTCCTTTTTGACTCTTGCTTCGACTTTGGTATACTTTAATTTGTTTTCCTATATGCATTTATACCTTATACAGTAATTTGTATTACAGTAAATATTTTTTTTTTATATATGTTGGATTGAGGGATAAGTCATCTGCGTTTCCATTAGTTCTTATGGGGAGATGGAGGTGCCTCTGGAAAATTCTGAGGCTTCTCTCTCCTGAGGTAACTAACTTATTAATTCTTATGGGGAGATGGGATTCCCTCTCCCGAGGTAGTTATCTTACCTTGTTGTTTGCAAAATACAAAGGTTTGCTTTAAGGATTCTTGCACACTGCAAGCGATTCCGATTCAGATTCCGCTTTTTAATCAGTTTTTACCTCCGATTCAGATTCAGATTTGCAGTGTGCAAGGAGCAAACTGCAAAACTGAATCTGAATCTGAAGTAAAAACAGATTAAAAAGCGGAATCTGAATCTGAATTGTTTGCAGTGTGCAAGAGGCCTAAGGCTGAATTACGATCTTGCCAGGTAGTTCAGTCTGTTATCAACCAGCCAGTGGGCACCTTCTGGCTGCAATGTACTATAGCCATATGACAGTGTTTATAACGCCATGCTGACACGTGGTACAGATACCTGGCAGCAGGGAACCACCTCATGTCGCGTCTTGGGTGCCGCCACACTCAGATGTGCCATCCACGGAACAGATGGAGCACAAGAATACTTCGAGTGAATTTCAGATGCATTTGCGTGTTTTCAATACACACTGGAAGCATTTTTGTGTGTGTTTCTTGCCCCTGTTATTTTTTGTGTTTGCATTTTGCATTTTTCTAGCGCTATAGTGGAATCAACTTTTTACAGGTTTTATGAACTGCAATAAATTACAATTGATATTCCGATTAAATACCCAATTCAATGAGACTTCATGGAAGACTGCCTTTAAGGGATACTGCCATCTCTAGTTGTTGTTTTTTTTTTTTTTGGTTTATAAATGCTTATTTTCTGGCTGCCCTGCTGATTAGTAGTGTTTGAGTCAGACACCTAAAAACCACATGCATCTAGTTGTGAGATGGTTTGATCTAAATAGATGCTCTTGAATGGTAGTCACTATTCATGTCGCCTGCAAGACTGAATAGGTAGAAACTGCTGATGAGCGACGTGTCCACAATCTTTATGCTAAAAGTCTTTAACAATGGGATGTGGGAAAAAAGCAATAGACCGCAAGAAGGTTACCAATGATAGGATCCTGAGATGAAGAAGAATGCATGGGGAAGTTCCATAGATTTTAGCAGGAAGATGTATTAAAGATCTGTACACACGGAGACATTAAAGGGAACCTTAACTGAACGGGGGTAAAGAGTTTCACTTACCTGGGGCTATTACCAGCCCCCTGCAGCAGTCCTGTGCCCTCGGCGCCGCTCTGGAATCCTCCGGTCCCCCGCTGTCACTTAGTTTCGTTTTTAAAGACTCACCAGTCGCCGGCCGCCATTGGTATTTGGGTATTATTGGACGCATTCACCAATGCAATTAGCGCTATTGCGGACCGCAACGCGTACAAAAATACCCGTTGCCGCATATCTACGCATGCGGAATGCGGCAACGCGTATTTTTGTACGCGTTGCGGTCCGCAATATCGCTAATTGCATTGGTGAATGCGTCCAATAATACGCATGGCGGCCGGCGACTGGTGAGTCGTCAAAAATGAAACTAAGTGACAGCGGGGGACCGGAGGATTTCAGAGTGGCGCCGAGGGCACAGGACTGCTGCAGGGGGCTGGTAATAGCCCCAGGTAAGTGAAACTCTTTACCCCCCGTTCAGTTAAGGTTCCCTTTAAGACTTGTTCCGATTTGATCCGTCATGATGGTCTTTAAAAACCCTCTGTCTGTAACTGCCGTTGACCATGAGTATGGACCTACAGGTAAGTACCCTCGGCCTATGGATCGGGGAAACCCGTCAACGAACGATGGTTCCCCGATCCACCTGGCCTAATCTGCAAGCATAGTTTGCGGCTGCAAAACGAACAATTGCATAATTGTTTTTGCGATTACGAAGACTTCCTTGGAAGTCTAGGGTGATATTCGGGCCCATTCACACTTGCAAAAGCGAAGCATTTTGCACTGGCGATTTTTTTTTTTCACGATTTAACACAAAAATCATTGTACACTTTTGCAATTTAGGAGCGATTGCGATTAGCTTTTTAGCATTGTAATCGCGATCGCTCTTAAATCGCAGAAAAATGCTGCAGGTAGCGCGTTTAGCGATCAGTGCTAGTCGCCGGCGATTACGGCAGTGAGATCCATGCCATATAGTTAATATTGTGCTAACGCTTTAAAAGGCACTAGCAATAGTCGGCGATTAGCGGTAATCGCCCCCAGTGTGAATGGGGCCCTATCAATCGTTTGTGCAGTGATCCATCAGGGCAGTCGTTTAATACGAATGATCTCCGCGGGTGATAACAAGTCTTTAAACATTGTTTAACAAATTTTCATTTCACAATGATGCTCTATATTGTAAAAATAATTGTTTAAAAAAAAAAGTTGAAAAAAATTCGCCATGGATATGGATCTTTAAGTGTTGACGCAACACTGCGGGCAGCAAACACTTTACAGATACGTGGCTTGAGTATACCTGAACAATGTGTGCTGTTTTTATGTGGAAGGATGATGAATGGGGCTGGATAGAGCAGCTGGTGATATAAATGTGAGAACAATGCTGCGCTTATCGGTGGTGTTTAGGAATCCAGAGCTGTGGATCTCTCTGCAACCGCGGGGGACACCTGTGCAGCCGAATTCCATATAGCGGGTTTTCCATGCGTAGAATCAGCCCAACTGCTGGGCAAGCAGCATTCAACTTTGGCAGCCTGCATGTTCCTGTCCCTTCAGGTTCCGATTAGTAAGAAATGGCACCAGCTGGTGAAGAAGCACAGGCTTACAAGGCGGTTTGGAAAATATAATTCAGCAGTCAGAGCTCCAGCAGTGGGGAAAATTTCTTTGAATGTTGGCTTTTCATTTTGTTGTTTTATTTTTCCCTTTTCGGTTAGCTGCTGTTTGCCTTGTCAATACAGTAGAAACAATGGACAATTTGTGCCGCTGAGAAATGTGTTGTACAAGCCCACACACTATTTACCGTCTGAGGCGCTAAACAAATACCTAACATCATGATTTACACGTCTCTTGCTCCTACAATGCCAAGGCCTTGTGTGTGGAGAGTGTTCTAAAGCCTAGGTCTCTCAACACATGGTACGTGCGCCTCATGGGGTGCCTTTCTATAGCTCAGGGGGTACTTAAAGCTGTCAGTCAACCAATTGTGGTAAGTTTTGAGATTAACCTGAGTATTGATCATTCATTAAAAGCATCAAGGAATGTTTGAAACGCATTCCTACGCAATTACTCCGAACAAAGGGGTACTTGAAATGAAGTGACTCTCAATAAGGGGTACTTGGCCAATGGGGACAATAATAAAGGGGTAAGTGCTATAATAACGTTGAGAAATATTGATCTAAAGGACAATATTAAGAGTCCATAAAGAGGACAATTTTAACTAGCGTTTGAGACCATTTTGAAAAAATTATGGTTTCATCCAAGAGTCCAAAGTGAATATTTATCATCCAGCAAAACGGGGAAAATGTCGGTGGTATATAAATACAAAATAATAAAAATATTATTCTGGCAAAGCAGGCTGAGTATTTGTATATAGAGTTAGATGGTTCAACACCTTTTACAATCTGTTTACACTATAGCGGTGCATTGTGGAAAGGCTTTCAGTTAAAATGCGTATAATGTGAACTGAGCCATAGGCAAACATGGACATTACCTTGCACATTTAGTGGTCTGTTCACTTCTGACAGCAAATAATATAGTGTAAAAGGAGCCTAAATGACTAACATGCCTCCACAATAGGCTGCAATGGACCCTGCGCTGGGACAGTAATTAGTGCAGCACGTATATATGAATATGCTTTTACCGCAAGATCTGGAATCTTTGCAAATGTATGCACTTGCTTTCTGGGAACCGTGAAATGTAGAAAACACTTGGCGATAGCAGTGATGGTTATGAAACGTTGCACAATAGTTTTTCTGCTGTTTCTGCAATCCTGTTTTGAAGCTGAAGTGTAAAACAAATCACATATGAACAGATGAAACCCTTCCTCCGGCTAATGTGCCAAGAGAGGTTCTTGAAAGACAAAGAAGAAGGTGTCGATGGCCTAATGTCCTCCGCTTCAAGATCATATTTGTTTTCCCCATCTGAGTAATTTAAGTCATCATCTGAGTTGTACAAAATAGAGGAAATTGTAAAAGAAATTGAAAAAGATTTGGAGGATTCGGTACAATGGGTACAATGTAGGCTAACCTGACCTCAGTTCAATTTGCGAAGAGAAACAATATGAGAGAAAGTAGAAAAACAGAATTTAGACCAAGTCAGCACCGTTGGCAGTGTACTCAGACATGACATTTGTTCAGAAGCTGCACTCGAAATTCGGAACAATATGGAGTCTGTTAAGCTAAATACTCACCATCCGACAGAGGAAGATGGCTCCAGCGACGTCCCCCTGACGACAAGTGTTTAACTATCCATCTTCCGGCCGGCGAGTATGCGCGACGTCATGTGACAAAACACAACGGGCAAGAACAGGAAGTAAAGCTATTGCGGTACTTTGTGCAGAGTCGTCCGGGACCTTACAGATCTTATCCGCCGTGACGGTCGATATCTCCTCGCATGCCGCTAAATGTTGTTTGCGTGATCGCGCACCTGTACCCATTTCGGGAGACCGCAGAAACGATTGCTCATCGCTCAAAAAACTTGACGGTTGTCAGAAAATCGTATATTGAGTATGGACCTTTAAAGTGAATGGGAACCACATTTAAAAAAATGAGACAGATACTTACCCAAGGAGATGGAAGGCTCTGGGTCCTATAGAGCCTTCCCGCTCCTCTCCTGGTCCCCTCGTTCCAGTGCTGGCTCGCCCGGTAGCAGTATTTGACTAAATTAGTCAAATACTGCTTTACCCGGCTGAAGGAGGCTTCAGAAGTCTTCAGGGAGCCCGAGTGCTCCTGAAGAAGGGCAGCCCTGTACTTCACCTGCGCAAGCACGCTCTCTTGCACACTCACGTGTGTGCAGTATGGAGCCGCACGTCTTTGGCAGGACACGGCTCCCAAAGTCTTCTAAATACCCTTTCGGCGGGGGATTGAAACTGGGGGAGGGGGAGCCAGCACAGGATAGAGAGTACCGAGAGAGGAGACGGAAGACTCTATACAACCCAGAGCTTTCCCTCTCCTTAGGTAAGTATTTGCTTCATTTTTTTTTTAATGCGGTTCCCATTCACTTTAAAGGACAACTGCAGTGAGAAGGATATGGAGGCTGCCATACTTATTACCTTTAAAGCAGTACCAGTTGCCTGACAGCCCTGCTGATCCTGTGCCTCTTATACTTTCAGCCATAGACCCTGAACAAGCATGCAGCAGACCAGGGGTTTCTGGCATTGTCAGATCTGACGATTAGCTGCATGCTTGTTTCTGGTGTTATTCAGACACAGCTGCAGCCAAGAAGACCAGCAGGGCAGTCTGGCAACTGGTATTGAAATAAATGTGGCAGCCTCCATATCCCTCTCTCTACAGTTGTCCTTTAAAGGGGAACTGAAGAGAGAGGTATATGGAGGCTGTCGTGTTTATTTCCTTTTAGACAATACCAGTTGCCTGGCAGCCCTGCTGATCCTCTGCCTCTAATACTATTAGCCAGAGCCCCTGAACAAGCATGCAGCAGATCAGGTGTTTCAGTGGTTCAGACTTATAAGTCTGATCTGACAAGACTAGCTGCATGCTTGTTTCTGGTTTTAATCAGATACTACTGCAGATAAATAGACCAGCAGGGCTGCCAGGCAACTGGTATTGATTAAAAGGAAATAAACATGACAGCCTCCATATACCTCTCTCTTCAGTTCCCCTTTAAGATGCAGTGTGGTGGGTTATGGCCGAATGGAAACCACACAGTCCAGAGCTTAGAGTGCCTTTGGCACTATGGATTGCTTGCCCCTATGGTGGGGTCACATGACTAAAGTAAACACCTTCAGATGTGAGTATGGGTGTGGAGGGTTCTTACTCAGACTATGTGAAATGTGAGGGAAGATGTAAAGAAAAAAAAAACTATACAAGGGCTTTAAAGAGACCTAGAAATTGGTGCATACAGCAATGATTTCTTGGACCATCACAAGGAAAGGAGCTTTTGACCATTGCCAAATGTACCCGAAAGACCCTTCTGAAATGCTGAATTTAGCTTTTTAAGAAGATCAGTGGCACTTAAGATTTATTCTATAAAGGGTACCTGAAAAGGACCTTGCAATAAACTTCACAGAACCACAATGGAAATTTTTTTTTTTTTACATTATTACATAAATCGTCAATCTCCTCAGGAGTAGTGGTGAGCTCCGCCACTCTTATTTGAAATGAGTACAACTTGCTGGCCACTGCAGAGGGGGTGTTAACCGACCCATGCCGCCTATAGCCGATGCGTTTCACTCGCATTTGATGTCACTCACGTTTCCTCCTTCAAACCCAACAGGAGGTAGCATGCGACTGAACCGCATCGGCTATAGGCGGCGACATAAGTCAGTTAACGCTGGGACTACCTGTCCTGCTGCACTCTATTGCCAATTGATTTTACTTTTTTACCTGCATTCTGTAGCAGTCAGGACTCTTATTTAAATTGACTTTTTTTTATGACTAGGGCTTATTTTTGGAGTAGGGCTTATATTTCAAACATCTTCAAAATTCCTTAAAAATCATGCTAGGGCTTATTTTTGGGGTAGGTCTTTTTTTTTTTTTTTTTCAGGGAAACTGGGCATCTTCTGGTCCTGTAAGTAGCGATACTGGTCAAAGGTAAGAACACATACTACAACAGACCATATGCCCCCTGACATACCTACATTTTTCCTTTTACGTTACAAAAATTTCTGCCAAGATGTTACTATGTAGGCACTGTAAATCCCAATGTCCTCCCTCGATCCAGGAATGGATTGAGCAAGTAAACTTAATCCAAACAATGGAGGACCTGAAACAGTGTAAACACTATAGGCAAGAACTATACTTGGAAAATGTGGTCTAGTTGGGTAGAATAAAATAAAAAAACCAGATCCCAATAGTAGGAAGTTTTGGGCCGAGAATATATAAATATCCCATTGCTCATTAATTTACACTTTGGCGGCTATTACATTTTTCTTGACTTTGGCTCCAGGTACCACACTACATCACCAGTTAGTTCTTCTTATTTCTTAATGTTCTTTCTCTGCTCTTTTTTCCTTTCTTCTCTCTTTCACCTCTCGTGTAGGTCACCAGGTCACGTAGGTAGCTATTACTCGCATTTGATGTACGAGCTCTCTCTCTATCTATATCTATATCTATCTATCTATCTATCTATCTATCTATATATATATATATATATATATATATATATATATATATATATATATATATATATATATATACAGTGTGTGTGTGTGTGTGTATATATATATATATATATATAGCTATTCTATACACTAATCTCGATTATTTAAAGCAGACCCAAGCCGAAAATCGATCATGCCTTGCACAATAATTAACATTCAATTTTAAAATACAGTTGTGATTGTTTTTTCCCCCCTGGAAACAAAATTGCAGAAAAATGGCATGCGTTTGAGAATCCAGTTTTTCATGTTTTTGCGGTTTTAAAGATGGTGGTAACCTAAATTTGATACAGCAACCCATTTTATCAAAAATTCCGGAGAAGTAGCTAGGTAGTATTGTTGTATTTTCTTTATGTAATACTGTAGGTGCAATATGGTCAAAACTTTTTTGGGGGGTTCATCTTTAATTGTGGCCTTGATGTTGTGTACCTTATTTTTCAGACTATAAGAGGCACCTAGGTTTAGAGGACAAAAACCAGGGGGAAAAAATATTAATACTAAACCTGGTGCATCTATGGTGAAGGGGCATCTTGTGGATTATGCCCCCCTTGTACCTCATGCCCCCCTCTATCCCCCTTGTGTCCGCCATGTGTCTGCCTCTGCCCTCGTGTCCTCCTCTATGGCCTTTGTGTCTTCCCTGTGTGCTCCACTATGTCCCTTTGTGTCCCCCTGTGTCCTCCGTTTGTCTCCCTGTGTCCTGCTCTGCATGGGCACAGTACAGGGAATCCCCGACATTGCGGCAGGTTGGAGGTTCGTATTGTCAGGCGTTCACAAGTTAGGCTCTCCCTGCATTTGGACTATAAGACGCAGTGACTTTTTTCCCCCATTTTTGGGAGAGAAAAAGTCAGTCGTCTTGTCCAAAAAATGTTTGGATAAATAATCTAAAATTTAGTAAAGGGAACCCAAAGTAACATGAGATGAACATATCTATGTACAGCCCCACTCCTACTTACAACTAAGCTGTGGTTTATTTTCATTTTCCTTGTTATGAGAAACCAGGGCAGTTGGACTGTATTTGAACTGTACTCTCATTAATGACTAACTGGAGGGTGTAAAACTGTGTGGTTGAGAAAAACACTTAAAAAGTGCATGGGACAGATACGTTTTAATTATTTAAAAAAGGGGAGGGGACACAGAGGCATGGATTAGATCAGAGAACATGCCTCTGTGTCCCACCTGCCCCTTCTGCACTGCCCTGTGTACACTTTAATCTTTAAATACAAAATATCACCATGAGAATTCAGGTAAAATTCTATCTAATGGCTGGTGCACACCAGAGCGGTTCTGAAGCGTTTTTAAAACGCTTGCAGGGGGAAAACCGCTTGGCTAATGACAGTGAATGGGACGGTGCACACCAGACCGCAGCATTTTTTAGATTTCTGAGGCGTTTCTGCCTCAATGTTAAAGTATAGGAAAGTGGAAAACTGCTCTGAAAAACTCTACTTCAGAGTGGTTTTCCAGGCGTTTTTGTTACAGAAGCTGTTCAGTAACAGCTTTACTGTAACAATATGTGTAATCTG
Organism: Hyperolius riggenbachi; assembly: GCF_040937935.1. Lineage (NCBI taxonomy): Eukaryota > Metazoa > Chordata > Amphibia > Anura > Hyperoliidae > Hyperolius > Hyperolius riggenbachi. The sequence continues at coordinate 314,386,888 of NC_090651.1, forward strand.
CTACACAAAAACGCTACAGAAAACGCTAGGCATGTTTAGAAAACCTCTGTAAACATGCCTAGAATCGCTCTGAAATCTGCTTCAAAAACCTTTGGCATTTTGCAGATCTGCTAGAGGTTTTTGGTGTGCACTGGGCCTATGATTAGGACTATACATGCATTTTTTTGCTTTCATTTCAGGTTAGCTTTAATATGAAGTATAGGGAGCTGAAACTGCATTTTTTTTTGTAAGGGTTTTTCGCCTTCCTCTGGATCAACAGGGATATGTGAGGGAGCAGGCTGGTGTTGTACTTTATACTGCTTGAACTCGATGGACATATGTCTTTTTTCAACCAAAATAACTATGTAACTATGTAAATACACATTGATGGGTTTCTTATAGTAAAAGCTAATACTTTGCCTGTTTTTAATTGCTGCTATTCAAGGGCAGATAGCGTTTTACAAGCCACTTTCATTTTATGAGGCATTTTACCCTTTTTTTTTTTTTTTTTTTTTAATTTTTATTGCAGTTTAACTGCGTTGGGATATTATCTATTCATCCTTATTGCTATGCATTGACCTGCTGACATCATGCTGCCACATAATAAACTTGCACTGCTTAGGCAAGAGATCTGGAAATGTATCACGCTGTAAGTTTTGCATATTACTCAAACTTTGGATATTACCCACTTGAGGACTGCAGTGTTAACCCCCCCCCCCCTAAAGACCAGGCTAATTATTGCTAAATTGGCCACTGCAGCTTTAAGGCCAAGCTGCAGGGCCGCATAACATAGCACACAAGTGATCCCCCCCCCCCCCCTTTCTCCCCCCCACTGACAGTTCGCTGTGTCTGGTTCACAGAGGTTCTCATTGCATTGTGGGAAATAACAGCTTTTTCCAACTGCCAAGCAAGCAGCTCCCTTCAGACAGTGGTGGGGAATGAGCAAGCGGGACGCATATATGCGCGCATTGCGGGGATAGCGGCTGTGACCTAGCGCCTGTTTTTTAATGGGCAGGTCTTTTTACTAGTAATAAACTAATACTTAAATTCATAGTCATTGTGACTATCCCTCATCTCAGCCTCACTCTTCGCAGACATTTTTCACTGCACTACAGTGTTCTCCTCAGAATTGTTTTCCAGCCGGGTGGCATGAAATGGTAGCTGGGTGGGGCGAGATGGGAAAATGTAGGGCTGCTGCATCTCTGTGCGACAGAGGTGAGCTGATGACAGCCGGGTGCTCACCAAAACTAGCCGGGTGGAGCACCCTGCTAAAAGAGCCTGGGGAGAACACTGCACTAGAATGCCAAAAGCTGAGGGGAGACATCAATAGGCAGTCTTGACCAATCTGTTCACGTAAACCACGCACACGAATATCTCAAAACTGTATTTTATCATCCACACAACTGTATCCCCTGGCAACTATAGTGAAAGGCTTGGCATTCAAGTAATGTCTGTCTCGTTGACTGTAAAACACAATTTACTTTCCAGTGTAGTATTCAACAGGCAGGAGTTCATAGTTTCTAAGCATTTAGAGATTCGGTATAATAATTTGATTTATTATTTGGTAAGCTTAAAGGGAACCTTAACTGAACGGGGGTAAAGAGTTTTACTTACCAGGGGCTATTACCAGCCCCCTGCAGCAGTCCTGTGCCCTCGGCGCCGCTCTGGAATTCTCTGGTCCCCCGCTGTCACTTAGTTTCGTTTTTGACGACTCACCAGTCGGCCGGCCGCCATGCGTATTATTGGAAGCATTCACCAATGCAATTAGCGCTATTGCGGAATGCGCTATATCTACGCGTGCGGAATGCGGCAACGCGTATTTTTGTACGCGTTGCGGTCCGCAATAGCGCTAATTGCATTGGTGAATGCGTCCAATAATACGCATGGCGGCCGGCGACTGGTGAGTCGTCAAAAACGAAACTAAGTGACAGCGGGGGACCAGAGGATTCCAGAGCGGCGCCGAGGGCACAGGACTGCTGCAGGGGGCTGGTAATAGCCCCAGGTAAGTAAAACTCTTTACCCCCGTTCAGTTAAGGTTCCCTTTAAAGCGGACCTGTACTCAGAACTTCCTCTCTGCTCTAAAAGATGAGCAGCAGCATAACGAGCTTAAAAGAAAAACATTTGTTACAGCTGATACTAATCCTGCAATAAATCTGCAGTTTGTCTACTTCCTGCTTTCATGGAAGCAGACATATTGTTGACATCCTGTGTTTACAAATGAGCTCTCTGTCATGGCAGGCAGCTGCCACAGCTAAGGGATCAAATTAGAACTTGTGCTAAGTCACAGATGTGGGGGAATTACACAGGCTAAACTCTCTAAATACAAACAGGGTGTATTTCTATGTCTTTTACTTCTGTCCTATGCAAGAGTCTTGGTCCACTTAAAAAAAAAAAAAAAAAGTACATAGCTGTTTACAGCCATTTAAATAAACCTCCCCATAAAGGAGTTTTTTGTTTTTTCTGAATATGCCATCTTCTCCACCCGTCCAGCAGCAACTGGATGATTTTTAGTTCCTCGCAGGGCCTTCTGCGCACATGCCGCAATGCATGCTGGAAGATGTAGTACAGAGCTACACTTGCGGCTCTTGTTCCCGGCGGCGGCGGAGGGCTGAACTGGTGGCGTATTGGAACGGACCAGTTGCACAGCAGTGAGCAGTATAACTGGTTGCAACAGACGTGCAGTGGCATTGCGTTATTCTCACAGGATACGTTGTGAATGCACCATAGTACATCCAGCCTGATGCGAATCTTGCCTACTCTATTAATATTATTATTTATATAGCACCAACATCTGCCGCAGTGCTTCCCAAAGTGAATAATCTTGTCACTAACTGTCCCTCAGAGGAGCTCACAATCGAATCCCTACCATAGTCATATGTGCATTGTAGTCTATGGCCAATTAACTTTTCTGTATATTTTGGGGGATGTGGGAGAAAACCGGAGTGCCCGGAGGAAACCCATACAGACATGTGGAGAACAGATGAATTCTGTGCAGATAGTGCCCTAGCTGGGAATTGAACTGGGAACCCAGTGCTGCAAGGCAAGAGTGCTAACTACTACGCCACCATGCTGCCACTCCTGAGGGATCACATGATGATGCAGGATATGGAGAGTTGATTTACACATTATGTCTACTCCCGATAACAGGACCAGAGCTATCTCAATGGTGTTCCATAGTTTCCCATACACACAAACACATGCAAACAATCACACATACAAAACACAAACACGTCTGCGTTAATCTGGTTGCCCGGATTTTAATAAAAACTGCTTTTCCACAGAATCATTTGCGCAGGCTATCTGCTGGTCTCCGCGTTTCATTGCTTTCCTCATGCATTCTGTTCCCTCTCCTCAAGGTAGATCATGCTAGTTTCTGGCGAAACCGACCGAATACTGTTTTACCTCAGTCATTCACCATTGTTGATGTTCCGGAGCGCTCCCATTCACTGCGCTGCACTGAATGCCCCGTAGCGTACAAGGACTTAGTAATGTTTTTCTTTCACGAGAGTTAAGTCGTGCTTGCGAGACTAGAGGGAAGGCAGACACATACATAAGAGATGTTCTGAGGAGAGGAACACGGCATAGATGACTAAGAATAGGACAAAATTGCCAATGTTTGTACCTGTAAAGAGAGACAGGAAAAAAACTAAATGAATGCAATTCTACTCGGCTCTGCTCTGTGTAATAGGTATAGCAAATTGTTTACATCCTTTCCATTTTGGTTATAAATACAATATGTATTGCAAGGACTGATGGCAACCATTATTTCAACATAACATTGTTTTTTGTGTCAACACAGTCATTCCACAGTGATTAAAGGTGCATACACACCATTGGGTGACATCGCTGGGCAGGCTGTACAGACACAAAGTTAGCTGTGTAGCTGACAATGCATTCTGTTATCTGGGGGGAGGCAGAGGGATGACAGAGAGACAACCGAGCGGCCCTTATATGACGTCAAGCTGGCGAGCGGCATGATCCATATAATCAGCTGTCGCTCAGCCAAGTTGACCCGCTGGGTGGATCGCTTGCATGATTGGGGTTGAGGGTTGCTGTACACACACACTTGATTATCAGCTGATGCCCAATACAGCCGCTAGCAGATCTTCAGGCCTATATGGTACCCCAAGGCTGCCTTTGCCAAAAAATAATTTAGTGTGTGTGCCAGGCTTTAGCAGTGATGCTGGATACCTCAAATAGCAGAGTCTCCACTAGCGAGTCTTTCAAGCAGTATACTCTGACATAACCTTCAATAAAAATGTGTTTTCCTTCTTATTACCTAGGTAGAAAAAAACTTGTAAAAGTAATACCTTTTAGTGGCTAACTGATAGAGTTAAATAATGCAAGCTTTCTGGGATCTAGTCCCCTTCTTCAGGCATATTTCCAGATGTAAGCTGAAGTAAAACACTGATGCAGGTAAATAGTAAACACAAAGATGGCAGTTGTGCTGGTTACTGTTCAGCAGTTAAATGTCAGGTGATCAGCAGGCTGGAGCCACCTAACACCTGATCACCTGACATCTAACTGCTAAACAGTAACCAGACAGTGACAAGACTTTGTTTTTTTTTCTACCTACATAGTTTGTTTGGCTAACACGGTACAGAAACATTTTTACTACTACCTTCTTATTACCCGCTAGCTGATGGCCCGGCGTTGCCCGGGTATGTTTGGCTGGTGTTGGCTGCACCCACTTTTTCTAACACTAACACTCAATTACTCAATGACCTAGTTTGTGAAATTTGCGGTATTGGCATCAATAATTTGCATTGAAATGAAACAAATCTCATTGGCTGTTTGTGGCTCCACCCCCTTTTCTGAATTTGAACCCCAGTCACCCAATGACCAACTGTATCAGGTTTAAGGCTTGTGCCATTAACCGTGCAAGAATGGCAGCAATGAAATATTCCCCTTGAAAATCAATCAATTTTTTGATTGGCTTTTGTAGGCTCCACCCACTTTTCTGAATATTAATCCGAGTCACTCAGTGACGAACTGTGCCACGTTTGAGAACCCTGCCATTAACAGTGAAAGAATGGCTGCAGTTTACACTTTCCCAGTGAAATTTGTATTTGTCTCCGCCCACTTTTTGGTTATGGAGATAAAAAGTATCCTATATGTTGTTCCAGGTAATGTACTATGTGTGTGCCAAATTTCATTCAAATCCATTCAGCCATTGTTGCGTGATTGAGTAACCAACATCCAAACTTTCACATTTATAATATTAGTAAGATACAGTTCTCATCCTCAAATGTGCTTTTTTGTGCACAAATTATTTCCTCTGTTTACAAATTACAGGTTCCCAAAGTACAGTTTATCTGCTATGAAAACTGCTATTGCATACCTGCTATAGTCATATATTATAGTTTTATATTAATTATCTAGTGACCATTTCTCTCCTTTTTTCACGTTCTATGATGCATGGAGCTGAAATAAAGGCCCGTACACCCGCCGGACTGGAGGCAACGACGGGTCCGTCGTCACCTCCCGCTGGGTGGCTACATCCACAGATAGTAGAAAGAAACGATATGGAGCACCAACTCTTGCTATTCAGGTTTATTGCGTGTACATAGGCTTACAGGTATACCAGTAGGTTAGGGTGGAGGTACCGGCCTGACAGCCGTTTCGCGGCACCTGCCGCTTTCTCAAAGGCACAAAAGGTATCCTCTGGACTGTGAGCACAACCACCAACAGGAGCGACTACATAGAGTCAGCTGTCAGCCAGCAACTGGTGCTAATCAATCATCTTCTATACCTTGCTCCCGCTGGGTGGGCGTTCCAACGACAGTCCGGCGTGTGTACGCACTGTCGGCGGACTGATACGGCTGTTTCTGAGCGATCCGCCAGAAATGTTATCTAATTGTGGCTGATAAGGAAACCTAAACAAAAGACATTGTAATCTTTTCCGGCATAAGTTTATTCTTCAGTGGGAAGCTTATCAAGTGCTATAGTGCATATAGAGGCTATAGCATTCTTAGCTGTCTGGATGTACTTTGTCAACCAAACCGTGTACCATTGTATCATGGCCCAAGCTTGAAAATATAGGGACTTTTAAGGAATGGTGCCTCCTCTATCTCTTGACAAATTAAGTGGCCGTTATTTGAGAGCATTCTACTTTTGCCCTTGGTGAGCTGGTCCACTCTCCGATGCATGAATTGGCTGTAAACTATTGCTAAAAAGTATGCATTTTGTGTGTAGGAAGTTGTAAACATGTGTTAACATGCTAGTGATGCACTGTTTACTCCAAGAGGATAATCTGTTCATTAATTCTGTGTTATATTGCTGACAGATTCCTTTTGTAAATCATTTATCTGTCTGGGAATATTTTCACGTGTTCCGTGCCAGAGATCTGCCGCTTAGCGTTACATAAATGTGTCTTAATTTTCATTGACGGTACTCTGCGTACTTCGCGGTAAGAACGCCCGCTGTTCCATTGCCCAAATTAAGGCATCTTTAAATAGCAGGAATGACTCCAGATTGGGAGATGTGGGCTTTTCTGACTCTTGTGTTTTTTATTCTGTTCTCAGTGACAAAGAAAGTGAGCGTGTCCCCTGGCAGTTCTCTTCCGCACATCATCTTCTCCCTACGCCCTGTCTGTGAAGCATTTTGTTGAACCTGCTTGGCTGCTTTCCCAGAACCCCCTGCTTAACTCAGATCATTATGGCCTCGATTTCACCGCAGCTAATAAATGTCTTGCTTATAGAAAGGAATACTTCTTTTTCAGATTGTCCGCTGATGTTTATAGCCATTAGGAAGTATTTTCTAGCCTTTAACTTTTTTTTTAAATATAGGGTTTAACAAACAGAGCATACACGCCTAGGCATGCCTCCTGTGCTCTTTGTAATTTTTGTTTAATGCTCTCCGTGCAATGCTCTCCGTACAATGCTCTCCGTACACGTGTTTCCTGTTTTCCTGTGCTAGTTAAAAGATCAGACACGCCAGATAATCAAAGGACTGCAACTGTCCTAGTGCAGGGCTTTTCAACCCTGTCCTCAAGTACCACCAACAGTGCATGTTTTGCAGAAAACCACAAACATGCACAGGTGAGGTAATTAGTGTCTCAGCAGAGCTGATTAACTACCTCAGTGGATTTCCACAAAACATGCACTGTTGGTGGTACTTGAGGACAGGGTTGAAAAGCCCTGGTCTAGTGCATTGTTCCCCTCCTTACCCTGCCTGTTAGAAGCCACTCCCATTATCCCTCCTCCCCGTCCATAGAAACAGTATATGCTGGTCACATATACTCGAGCAGTGTCTGTACAGAGTTTATTGCCTACAGTGTTGTCCCAGGGTTTAAAATACACTTGAAGCGAGAGGGAATACGGAGGCTGCCATATTTATTTTATTTGATTTCAGGAGGGGATCTATTGAAAAGAGACCGAATTGCAGAACAGCGATAGATGGCCTTGTCTATCACCACAATATACACAATGTAATGGAGAGGAAACCAATTTCTATAGGTGTGTACAGAAGGATCCGTAAACCAAGCAGTGGTAGAAAAACGCTAGTATTCTTTATTCAAAAATTCCACATAGCAAAATGCAGTAAAATCACAGGGTTCAACTAACGCGTGTCGGGCTTACAATCTGCCCTTAGTCATAGTTAGAAGTGAACCTGCAAGGGGAGGGCTTTATGTAGGTGGGAAGGACCTACATAAAGCCCTCCCCTCCTAGTACCAGTTGTACTAGGGAAAAAGGGGAAACTCCCACAAAAAGCTATAAAATATAAACTTTGAGACATTCTCATATAACTATCCTACAACTTTAAAAACCCTTTGAGATGGCCACCACCTCACGCAAACCCACCATACAACACCCAAACACACCACTGGCCAGATCTGGTAACTGAGTGAGCTCACAATCTAGAGAAAGCAGGGCAGTCCAGGGCAAGGCCGTCTGATTAGCATCCAAATCAAAGCAAAAAAGCGAAGCAGCAAGCAGTGGATTAGTATGCAGAGATGCAACTTGGCATATCCATCGTGGCCATACACAACAACATCACACTGACTGTCAGTTAGTATGCAGTTCCACAGTGTCTCACCACTCCGTAGTCAGCAGACGTCCCGAAGCTTGAGGAATCCACCTGTGGTAGCTAGTGACAGTCCAGACACCATACTTAGTAGCAGTGCTCCAAGAGTGCCACGACTAGCAATGTCCAAAGTTCCTGGCAATATTGCTGGCAGCCGAGGTGTGCAAAGCTGCAATGCTGATCAGATGGACATATTGTCCAAGTTGGGATCAAAGTCTATCACCACCCCTGCCTCCCCTCAAATGGACCTAGGTTTTTTGTTCAATCAATACTTTCCATCAATTTTTGGTTAAAATTAATCCGACATATTGGTGACATTGGGGACATCAGGGACATAGGAGGGGTGATCAGGACACAGGGCAGTTGGAACAGTGTCTCATGCTCCCTGTCACCTCCTTTCAACCAAAAAGATAGCTGCCCCCATGAAATCACAAACCTTTGCCTGTTCTTTTAAAACAGAGTGGGTAAGAGATTAGATTACCTACAGTATCGATTGTAATTTTTATTTTTTTAATGAAACATTTTATTGAATATTTGTAACTTGTGATACATAACATGTTCAAACATAATCAGTCTTCGTTGTGAAACCTCCAACACTCGGATATAGCCATAACCTATTAGTTGTACACATACAGTGGTTTGCAAAGAAGCTGTTTTGCAAAGAAGAATGGGCAAGGATTTTAATCTCTAGATGTGCAAAGCTGATAGAGACATACCCTAAAAGACTGGCAGCTGTAATTGCAGCAAAAGGTGGTTCTACAAAGTATATATTAATTACACACACCCCACTTTGCAGTTATTTTTTTTTAAATGTTTGGAATGATGTATGATTTTCGTTCCACTTCTCACGTGTACACCACTTTGTATTGGTCTTTCACATGGAATTCCAATAAAATTGATTCATGTTTGTGGCAGTAATATGACAAAATGTGGAAAACTTCAAGGGGGCCGAATACTTTTGCAAACCACTGTATAGCTATATAGCTATAGGAAGTGGTTCTGTTAATGAAACTCGGAAAATGACTGCTAAAACGGGTATCCTGAACAATTTATAGCATTCCACCATATATCACCACAGTGCCTCTCAAAGTGCCATTCTCAACCCCATCCTGTCAGTATGTGGCAGCATAAAACCTAAGCAACATTAGTCATAGAAATGTATTCTAACTTTCACTGTAAATGTGCTACCAGATAATCTCTACGCATAGGAGCAGTGAGAATTGTCCCATTCAAACATATGGGTTCTTCAAACCTGTCTGCTCAGCAGCAGAGCAGAGATGATAGCAGGATTTCACTGTACAGGAAGTTGTGTAACAACTCCGGAATATGGCAATAGTCTGTGTTCCTAGCTTGTAAAACATTGCCCAAAGTTTGGTATTAGCTTAGTAAATATTCTGTAATGACTCAGCCCATTCATTAATTTACTAAACATAGGCAGTAGATAGGTGGAAGTGTGTGTAGTCACTTTGTGTAGTCCCAAGTGTGTGGGCTTCTCATTTCCTCAGTAGTAGGATGTGTGACGGTTACATTGTGTCAGGCCTGGAACCCCAACGGGTGATTGCGCTCGAGTTAACCGGCGCTTAGAAGCGCTGTACAGTAAACTGTACTTCGGTTTTGAACTGCGATTTGCGGTTTTTTTTCTGGTAATAAATTAAATGTATTCTACTTACCAGATGTCCAGCTTTTGTCCATGGCCCCGCCCCATAAAGGAAGAGGTCATAGGTGCTTAAAAAGGAACTTTAACCAAGGATTGAACTTCATCCCAATCAGTAGCGGATACCCGCTTTTCAATCAGAAATCTGTACCTTTTCTCAAATAGACCATCGGTCTGCATGGCTGATATTGTAGTGAAACCCCACCCAAATAAACCCAGTAAAGCGCTCAGAAAGTGCTCACAGTGTGTCTCTGCTCTAAAGGTGCATACACACATCAGACCATAGTCTTTGGAAAATGAAAGATCACAGACCAATCTTACCACCCTTCATGTAGTATGAGAGCCATACTCTACACAGTCTTTTCTATGGAGCTGAACTCCACATCAGAAAAAAATCTTTGCAAGATGCTGCACACACAGATGCTGTACAGACACAAAAGATCAGTATCTGCAAAAGATCTGTTCCTGCCAAAAATCCATTCCTGCAAATTGCAATGATAGTCTATGAGATCTGCAGATCATCATACACACATGATTTAACTGACATTCATCTGCAGATCAGATCCACCAGGATGGATTTTCAGATCTGCAGATGATTGCTTGATCTGCAGATGAATGTCAGTTAAATCATGTGTGTATGATGATCTGCAGATCTCATAGACTATCATTGCAATTTGCAGGAATGGATATTTGGCAGGAATAGATCTTTTGCAGATACTGATCTTTTGTGTCTGTACAGCATCTGTGTGTGCAGCATCTTGCAAAGATTTTTTTCTGATGCGGAGTGCAGCTCCATAGAATAGACTGTGTAGAGTATGGCTCTCATACTACATGAAGGGTGGTAAGATTGGTCTGTGATCTTTCAATTTCCAAAGACTATAGTCTGATGTGTGTATGTGGCCTAAGAGTTGATTTACTCAGCATCAGCTAGTTTAGTTTCCCCACCATCCACCCCTGCTATGTGCGTAAAAAAGTGTTTACCTTTCCCACACCCTCTAGTGTGTTTGTTAAAAAAAAAAAAAAAAAAAAAGTTTAATGAAAGAGCAGTGAGAAATGGTTTACCATTGCAGACAGGGCAGAGTAATGAGGGGTACACATGGCTTTTATATACACACTAGGGAGTGTGTGGGAAAGATTAAATGCTTTATTACATACTGAACAGACAGGAACGGCTGAATTGTACTTGTATTGCTGGCTATAGTTAATCTGTCCGATCAGTGGGGGTAGGTTTCTGAGTCAAATGATCAGCTCTGTGATTGGGCAGGAGGCTTCACTCTAGTGTAATTAACAAACTTGCGATTCTATACAGAACCCCCCCCCCACCCAGCTTTAGTGTGAGTGTTGTCACCAGGGGCAGGTAACACCCAATGCACCAAACCAACTCCCCAACCCCCCCTTGCCTGCCTCCCCCCCCTCACACACACACACACACACACACACACACACACACACACACACGGTAGTGGCATTGGATTTGTGGGAGGCGGCTTGCTTTGGGTGGGGGCGGGGCTATGCATAGACTCAGCTGCTGTGTCCACACAGCTTTGTCAGTTATTTGCACGCACAGCAACTGCATCCACTCTTTGCTTATTGGAACTGTGGATTACATGTATAGATAATGAGCTACTGGAAGCTGTTACAATTTTTCAATATGCTAATTTTGAAAAGTACATAAGTGTGATGTACAGCACTTTGTGTATTGCTTATTAATGCAAACGTACTATTATATACATTACAAAATGGGGGCTGAACCAGGGCTTCAACCTTAAATTTACAGTAACTCTGTCATACTAGCCATAACTTATACTAGCTTGTCAGCAGTGCAAGTCATTGAATTTCCAAGGCCTAAGGGCTCTTTCACACTACAGCCCTTTTTCAGGGTTTCAACGCAAAGTCGAAACTTTGCTTTGACCAAGGTCAAATTAAAGTCCATAGACTTTAATTTTACCTTTCACACCCGACGCTGTGTTTCCATGCGTATGACTCACCTGGGAGCATTTTATCGTCTGGAATCGGCGTTTCCCTGTCGGGGTTAATTACTACTGCCACTACTCAGCGGCACACCACAACATCCCGACGACACGCCGCAGCCTATTCAACGCGTGCAGGAGAACGGCTCCTGCACGCATTGCTAATGTGAAAGAGGCCTAAGCAAAGTAGTGCCAAGATTCTTGAGCTTGGTTCTTACTTTTTGACTGCTTTTGATACATACGTATACAGTACGGACTTTCATAGGAGCGACTGGCTTGACTTTTATCGCCGCCACATTAACCCCCAAAATAAATGTCAGTATGTAAATCGGGGAGAAGAATGATTTTACAATGGGCAAACACTGGCTAAATCATCTATAAATATTTTTTTAGAAAAGAAGCAATTGTATTCGTTCTTTACACTGCAGTTCCTCTTTAACACACAAACATAGTCATAGGTTATGGAGGAAGTTCAGCTCTTGGTAACATTTGCTAAATTAGAAAACAACAAACGCTACATTTGAGTGATTGCTAAAGGCAATGCTGATATTTTCCTTTGTCCCAATTCTCTTTTTGACAATTGAGCCGTCTTGTTTTCAGAGTGAAAACCGCTTGCGGGTTAATGACCTGTATTTTGACCCATGAATAGCTTATAGAGGTGCCAGACTCCTTGTGTAATTTTATCAAGCAGATATAGAACATTCTTTTTCTTTAAACAATTCAGGAAGATTGTGAGATCTGCAGATCATTTTACATGTAAAGTGTACCCGAGGCAACATGTGACATGAGATAAATGTGTATGTACAGTGCAATTACATTAATAATAACCAGGCTGTTTTGAATTTTATTTTACAGTCGGAAAGAGTTAATTTTCAGGCTTGCAAGTGACAGCTTCTGTCTTGTTGGTACCTTGTCAGGAATATAGCAAACTTCACTGATAAGCAAATTACAGCCATAAAAGTTTTCCCGGCAGAATAAAACTTCTGAGGGCAGTGGAGAGATAGGAAAAAAGTTGATGGTTCATGTATTTTAACTCTGGGACACTTAATAGACTGCCATTGAGCGAAAACAATAAAACATTCAATATACTTTGTAAATGTTTTAATATAAAATAAAACCATGGGATATCTAAGAAAAAAAGGCATTTTTAGGAGTGGGAGGATAAATACAATTGTTTATTTCATCAGTTTATTCTCACCTACCTTGGGTGGGTACCAACAAGATAGAAGCTGTCACTTCAAAAAAAACATTAACTATTTTAAGCAGCAAAATAAAAAAAGAAAAACAGTCTGTTTTTAATGTTTTGCACTATACATACACGTTAATTTCTCTTTATGTCACGTCCCCTGAGGTTGTTAATAATAATAATAATAATAATAATAATCTTTTTTATTTATATAGCGCCAGCATCTTCCGTAGCGCTGTACATAATACAAACAAATAATGGGGAACAAATATACATAAGAAATACAAGACACTGTACAGTCATGACATTGAATAGAATAAATATAGATACATACATAGTTGATATGTAGTTGGTACATGTACATATGTTAAAATAACAGCAGTATGAGAAACACTAGGAGGAGGTCCCTGCCCTTGCGGGCTTACAATCTAGAGGGTAGTGGGGAGGAAACAAAAGGGAAGGAAACACAAGGATTAGTGGGTGAGCAAGTGTGCCTTCAGTGCTGCCTATAGCAAATTATAGGCTTGTCTGAACAAGTGTGTTTTCAGAGTACGTTTGAAGGTTTCCAGACTCGTGGCATGACGAACCGGCTGAGGGAGGGAGTTCCAAAGGAGAGGGGCAGCCCGTGAGAAGTCTTGGATGCGAGAGTGAGAGGAGGTGACTAGGCTGGAGGACAAAAGGGTCTCCTGTGAGGAACGGAGGGTCCGGGCGGGGAGGTATCTGGAGATTAAAGAGAAAATGTATGGAGGCGATAGCTTGTGTAGAACTTTGTATGCAAGTGTGAGAAGTTTAAACTGCATCCTTTGGGCAACTGGTAGCCAATGGAGGGATTGGCAGAGAGGGGCTGCCTCAGAGGATCTAGAAGAGAGGTGGATGAGACGGGCCGCAGAGTTTAGTAGGGATTGGAGAGGTGCCAGTCTGCTTTTTGGTAGACCACAGAGTAGGGTGTTGCAGTAGTCAAGACGGGAGATGATTAGGGCATGCACAAGCATTTTGGTTGCTTCTTGTGAAAGGAAGGGACGGATTCTGGAAATGTTTTTGAGATGGAAGTAGCAGGAGGTAGTTAAAGTGTTAATATGTGGTTTAAAGGAGAGCTCAGAGTCCAGAGTTACCCCTAGGCAACAAGCTTTGGGGGTTGATGCTATTGGGGTGTTATCTACATTGATTGTGACAATGGGAGGTGGAACAGAGAGCGAAGGTGGAAATACCACAATCTCCGTTTTGCTCATATTGAGGTACTGAGGTACACTGTAAGCGTCCTACACACACAGGACCACGGTCAGTCGGAAAGGATCAGGACTCAATGTAGAGCGGGTGAGGAGAATAATGCCCTCAGCCAGCGCTTGGTCATGACAGTCCGTCAAGCTGATTGATGGCCGAGGCACAGAGGGGTGTTGATGGTACACATGCTATATTTCCAGCCAAGAACAGTCTAGCTTTTGAACAAGGCTTTAGCATCAACCCACTTTTCAGAGCAAAAGGAGGTGGGAGTGAAAACAGACCTCCTTTCAGACTGAAAAGGGGTGTGACAAAGACAAGCCTCTGAGTAGATTGCAGCATGCTACTCTGGAAGTCTGTGCTGCAGGAAGTAGCTGGTTGAGAGGAATATTCAGTGAAATTATATATTACTACAGTTCCAAATTACCCAAAAAACTGCCCTCAGGCAGCATGAACAAGCATGCAGCAGACCAGAGGTTTCTGACATTGTCAAATAATCTGACAAGATTAGCTGCATGCTTCTTTCTGGTGTTATTCAGACACTGCTGCAGCCAAATAGATCAGCAGGGCCGCCAGGGAACTGGTATTGCTTAAGAGGAAATAAACATATCCGCTTTCATATTCCTTTTACATCAGTTGCCCTTTAAAAAATTCTATATACTGCTTACAACTCTCACTTCACGACAGGGTTAAATTATTAGCGTAGCAATATGTGACAGTTTTTGTTTCAGTAAGAAAGAGCAGCAGTGGGCGAGAAATCTCTGTAGTTCTTTCCCCGCAGTTCAGTAGATTAGGACTGCTGCAGCATTCTCCTGAAAAAAAACGTAATTATATGGTAGAAGAACCCCTTAACTAGAACTCTCACACAATTGTATCCTGGGCAAGCTTGCCTTGCGCAGTCCTGCTGGAGTCTGTAGAAACGCATGCTGCCTGTCTGGACAGGAATGCTTGTAGCAGTGCTTTCCCTCTGCACTGTGACGTGCTGCTTGTGACCCAGGCAGCGCTTAGCAAGTTGGCATAGCTTACATTCCCACCTGCTCTGACTTGTTACCCAGCATCGGAGTACTAGTAGAATGAAAATGAAAACATGTTGGAGGGTAATGCATGTCAGATCATGTGAGACATACACTGGTTTCCAGTCCCATGCTATGCTGCAGAGCTGCATTTCTTAGCAGCTTCAGCTGGTTACCAATTCTATCTGGCTTTACCAAGCAGCATAATTGATATGGCTCCTGTTTAATTTTTGACTGGACCTCTGAATACTTAATTGTGTATGTTTGTACAGTATGCATACATACATATACACGCATCCATATGCCTGCCACAAAATCTGTTTACTATGCCTAAATAAAGCTTGAGTTGAAACATGCTCCTGAAGACGTGAATTCTACTTGGCTTTGTTCACGAAACGCGTCAAGTATTAAAATCAAATCTTGAATCTATGTTGTAACTATAAAGGTATCAAGTTCACTTGGGGTCAGATAGGCGACTTTTACAGGTCTGATCCCAATGTAAGAATATCACCTGTGAATGTGTCTTTTTGATACTAATGATTATTGACGATTCAACATTTAACTGGTGCAATATTTATTTAAACCTATGTGGTGTCAACATATTTTTCTATATGTACTGTATACATATTTTAATGTGTTGTTAATAAAAAATTGTTGTTAATAAAAATAAATAATTTTAAAGTGGTTTGAAAATCTGACATAACATTCAATAAAAATGTGTTTTTCTACTTTGTATTATTCATACAGTTATCATATTTGCTTCTGTGCAGAAGTAATTTTGTCTGTCTACAAATTACAAGTTTCCAAAGTGTAGTTTTTCTTGCCCTGAAAGCTGCCATTGCATTTTGTTCCAACTGCTTTTTATGATATATTAAAATCTTCTAATGAGTTGTTCTGAGCTCTGTTTGTGCCTGAAGCAGAAACAGCTTCATAGAAAGTGTTTGTTTTTTACTTGTTACAGACAAATGTATCAACATGGAATGTAAACAAAGATACTGTTATCTCCAGTTTGGATGTGGATTTGAAGCTGAATAGCAGGACACAGAGCTTTGTTTAACCATTTCAGTGATGATCTGCTAAAAAAAAACTCTGAGATAGTAGCTTTAAAGCTGTGAGGAATATTTTAGAGCAAAGTAGAAATGCTGACTTTCAGACCACTTTAAGAAATAGAAGACCTGACTGACCAAACCTATTATTATTTTCTCTAAGACTACTGATATACCTTCCCATTTAAGAATGCCATTAGCCCATAACAAGATTAGCTTCTTTCATGGGATTTGGGGAATATATTTACGGGCTATGCCAATTAATGACTTTTTGTCGTGTTTTTCAAAAGGTAGGCTTTGTCTCTCAGGAGTGTAATGCGTGTCAGATCAGGCATGCCGTTTTGAGTGGCACTGCTGGCGTAGGCCAGGCTGGCAGGGTATGGAAACATTCTGTTGACACGCTTTTCTTCTTTGTCTATAGTACAAAATTGGACAACTGTACATGATCAGCAAGCACAGCCATGAGCAGAGTTCAGATGGAGAAGGGGTGGAAGTGATCATCAACGAGCCGTACGACGACCCCGACCATGGCAAAGGGCAATATACGGAGAAAAGGGTCTACCTGAACAGGTGAGATATCAATAGCAAAATGAATACATATGTTATTAAAGTATAACGCCACTTTTATTTACTTATTATTAATTTATAAAGTGCCAACATATTCCGTGGCGCTGTACAGAGTAAGAAAGTAATGGGGGAAACAAAAGGTGAGGAAGTATGCAATGTACATATAGGCAGTGTGTGTTTAGGTCCTCTAGTGAGGGGGGAATGGTCTAAGGTAGAGCGTATGCTTGTCAGAAAAAAGTGAGTTTTGAGGAAGCATTTAAAGATTTCAAAGGTTGGAGATTGACAAATGTACTGTGGAAGGGCATTCAAGAGGACGGGTGAAGCATGTGAGAAGGCCTGTATTTGTGAATGCGAGGAGTTGATTTTAAAAAAAGTTACAAATATTACTGCATACAAAACATTTTCTAATATTAATGTAATTGTAATGCCTTTCCATTTCAGTTCGTGACCAGCAATTATTTTATATTCACATTATGCTTATTTGCAACCATAACAAAGTATGTGGTTTGGTGAACATAATGACCTCCAGTTCTAATTTGTACAATCCTAGCTGAAAATCACTATACTTTGCCGTGAGCATTACATTTTATAGGCATTGGAAGTACCGTATTTTTCGGAATATAAGACGCACTTTTCTCCCCCAAAAGAGGGGGGGGGGGGGGGGAAGTCAGTGTGTCTTATATTCCAAAGAATAAAAAAAATTGCCCAAAAATGTCACCTGCGTGACTGGTCGATCTCGGCGGCAGCAGCGTTGGCAGCCTGTCAGCTTGCAGAGCTGCATGATGCGATCAGCATCGGGCACTGCAGGCAGCCAGTGTGACTGCTGCGTGTGTGGTCCACACTTTCCCCGCAAAGTAGGCGGCGGTGGAGGTAGCAGTAGTGAACATACTTCACCTCAACCTTGGAACCCGCGGTGATCAGCAGCTGTTCCGGTATCCTTTGTGTCCCTGGCGTCCGCTCCCCCCGCAAAGTAACTACCGGGAAGTGGTGGCAGCAGCTGCGGGCATCCTTCACCTCATCCTCGGAGCCAGCGAGATCAGCCGCACGTCTCTCTCTCTTTCCCTCAAGTGCCGGTACTTCCTGGTCGCGTCATTACAGATGCGACCCACGACGCGACCAGCACTTGAGGGAGAGAGAGAGAGAGAGACGTGCGGCTGATCTTGCGGGCTCCGAGGATGAGGTGAGGGATGCCCGCAGCTGCTGCCACCACTTACCGGTAGTTACTTTGCGGGGGGAGCGGACGCCAGGGACACAAAGGAGACCGGAACAGCTACTGATGACCACGGGCATCAGGTCAGGTAAGTGATAACTGTGCCCGGGGAAAGCCACAAAAGGGGACTTGAGGAGGCCACAAGGGGAGACTGGAGGGGAACACCAAGGGGGATGGGGTAGGCCAAAAAAGGGACACGGGCAGGACACAAGGGGGCCACAAGAGGCGGACACAATGGCAACAGGAGGAAGCCACAAAGGGGGCAGGATGAGGCAACAATGGGGGGGCAGGATGAGGCCACAAGGGTAAACAGAGGAGTATACAAGGGGGACTTGAGGCCACAAGGGTAAACAGGAGGTGGACACCAAGGGGGGCAGGGGTAGGCCAGAAGGGGGCACAGAAGGAGGACACAATGGTGAAAGGAGGAGGCCACAAGGGGGGGGCAAGAGGAGGCCACAAGGGGGGGCAGGAGGTGCACAGCAAGGAGGACAGGAGAAGGATGCCCATGGGGACAAAATAATTGGGGGGAGAACATCTGCAAGACACCCTTGGACTATAGATGCACCAGGTTTAGTATTTTTTTTCCCTGCTTTTTGCCCTGTAAACCTAGGTGCGTCTTATAGTCCAGAGCGTCTTATATTCCGAAAAATACGGTACTTGGATTTGGAGCAATATAGGAATTTCAGATGTCCGTTTAATCATTTGCAGACACTCCTAGTTGCCGCTTAATCTGGAACAAAGATCAAGAGAAAAAAAGTGTTGAGATGAATTACTAACGGAAACGTTTCCATTATTATTATTATTATTTAGTATTTATATAGTGCTGACATATTCTTGGCCCTTACAAGAATCACCAAAAGGGAGAAAAAAAACCTACAACCCAGAAGAGAGCAGTCCACGACCGAACAGTCGTGGACCGCTAACAGCGGAGCCTGCGGGGGAACGCGGACACTGGAAGGAGAACTGAAAGGCTCTATAGGACTCTGAGCCTTCCCTCTCCTTAGGTATCTGTTTTTTATTTTAAAAATTGCTTTAGACTCCCTTTAAAATGGCGATGACCCTGTAACAGCTTCCTGGTCAGCACACTGTTAGGCCTCTTGCACACTGCACGCGATTCCGATTCAGATTCCGCTTTTTAATCAGTTTCTACATCCGATTCAGATTCCGATTTGCAGTGTGCAGGGAGCAAACTGCAAATCAGAATCTGAATCGGATGGAAAAACTGATTAAAAAGCGGAATCTGAATCGGAATCGCTTGCAGTGTGCAAGAGGCCTTAAACTGTAATATCTCCCACTTGAGCCATAGGGAAACATGCACATTCTTTGCACATCAGTTGTCCTTTCAGTTAAAACTCGCAGCAACTGATATATTTCAGTTTTGACAAAATTTTGTAAAAACTGGAACAAGAAAATGGTGAGCTTCTGAGAGGAACTAATGGCGAGGTAAGTATGTAATATTCATTTGCAGCTACATCATGTGTTTATTTTAAAGAGGATCTGTAACAAAAAATTCCCCCTCTGAGGTGAATAGGAGATACTTACCTCGGGAGGGGGAAGCCTCAGGATCCTAATGAGGCTTCCCCGTTCTCTGTAGCTTGGGGGAATCCAGCGCCGGCTCACCACTTGCTCGACAAATCCTGACTACTATTGCACAGGCAGGGTAAATACCTACCGCAATCCTGCGCAGGTGCAGTAGTGGCTGTTCATGCGGGCTAAGGCAGAACTAGCCGAGCCTGATCGGATCTGCTCTACTGCACAGACGCAAAGGATTTACCCAAACGAAGAGCCACTTCTGCGCCTGTGCAAGATCCCGGTAGGTAAATATTTACCTGGCTGCTGTTCGGGGGGTCACAGTGCTGGATTGCCGGACCACTGGAGGACAGGGGGAACCTTGTTAGGATCTTTAGGCTTCCCCCTCCCAGGGTAAGTATCCCCCGGGGGGGAGGGGGGTTTGTTACAGGTTTCCTTTAAATCCTTTTACTCAGTTCAGGTTCACTTGAAATGGTATCAATCAAGAAATATGATTTTCCTAAGTGTTTGTTTAGTTCAAGCACTGCAAATCCAAACCGCAGAGGCACGTAAGGATAGCAGTATAGTTGGCTGAGGAGGTGCTTCCAGTAGGATCTGTGAATACCGTTAGTCTATCTAGGTCAGCCTGTTGGAGAAATTATGTTCCTATTCTAATGTATAGCACTATTATGTTTATTATTCTTTAATGGTCAATTCCACCTTCAGTTGGCTGATGGTGTAATGGTTAAGGGCTCTGCCTCTGACACAGGAGACCAGGGTTCGAATCTCGGCTCTGCCTGTTCAGTAAGCCAGCACTAATTTAGTAGGAGACCTTTGGCAAGTCTCCCTTACACTGCTACTGCCAATAGAGCGCGCCCTAGTGGCTGCTTCTCTGCTCTGGCGCTTTGAGTCCGCCAGGAGAAAAGCACGATATAAATGTTATTTGTCTTGTCTTGTCTAAAAGACTAACATACTGTATACGAGTCCTACATAAATGATACGTTCTACAGCCTAGATCACTAAGCTATGGGTTTACACAATGCGGTAGCATGGCTGAGTTCACACACAGCAGGTGATTGGCAGCGGTATACAGTAAGTGAGAGCTATCACACGTTTCTGTATACCTGGAGCTTTGCCTAGCTGGCCTGCAGCCAAACACGTCACCATTGAAATGAAGAGGGAACCGTGTATGTTTCCCTGTACATTGCCAGCCATTGCACGACTCAGATGGTAGTCCACCCACTCACTTATCAAGCAGCGCAATGGCCAGAGATGCTACTTTAAAAAGCACTGTGCATGCATCAGGAAAAATGTTTATCATTGTACCTATGTGTGTTGCGTATTGGCTTATTAGGCTTTTGGAGACCAACACATGGCAGGACATGGAAGCATGCATAGGTATAATGATAGCGGGATAAGCCAGCACGTGTCATTAAAGCTCTCTATCTAATTTTTTATTATAATGCGTATTAGCTGGTTGGTATAGCTGCACGGATTAAGGTTTTTATGCATTTTTAAACTGCATTAATAATACAGAGGATTTTGCTAATGGTATGTTCTAAACTGAGCCTTCGAGGAAGTGACCGTTTGGTCACAAAACATGTCGGGCATGAGGGACTGTGTATAACTGTCCTGGATTATTGACTGGATGCAAAAACAGTCCCTCCCTGACTTACAACCAGGTTCCGTTCAGACAAATATTTGTGTGTCTATTATGTTTGCAAAGTTCGGAATGTGTTTGACATACTGATATGTGCGGATAAATGTTTTTTTTTTTTTTTACTTTTGAACGACTCTGAATTTGGACATACAGCACACTGTCCAGGGCAGTGTGCACGTCATTGTAAAACTTCCTACTGTCCATAATAAATCCAGAACCACTAACAGGCATTTGGCTAAAAGAAAAAGGGGGGAGGGGGGATGTATTATTTAAGAAATGCAAGAAAAGGATGCATTTAAAAAAATGCAAGTCAATGGGTGTTTCCAAAAACTCCTCAAAGCGCAATATGCTGCAGTTTTTCAGCCACAATGATGTTCTCTTCCATAATGCAGGATCTGTTTACAAAATATTAAGGCATAAATGCATACATTAAAATCGCATATACATGTGCTTTTTTTTTTTGTATGAGTTTTTATCTGAGTTTTTAACAGCATTTTGCTGTGTTTTTGAAACCACATGCATGTGAACTGACCCTAAGTGACGACAGAAGAGGCATGCCTGTTACAGTCTCCATAACAAAGGAGGGGGAGGAGCTTTTGGTGTGTGATACAGAGTTGATAATTTTGGAATTATGTAGGGTTGCAGCATTGGTGGAAGGTAAAAAATTGGAACACCGCCATTCTAAGTGGTGGGGGCTTTAATCCTTTAGCAGCCAATTTATTTAGAGGCTTGCAAGTGCTCCAGGCCAATTTTATTTTAGCTCTTCTTTCTTTCTTTGTTACATTTCCTTGCTACTAATTAGTACTGCTGTAATGTGTATTTATGGCTACTTCTCACTAGGGGGCAGTGGGAGACAATAGAGGATGTCTGCTTTCAGTTCCTATATCCTCTGCTAGGAAAGCCACATGAAAGCACTCCAAGAATTTACAGCACAAGAAGTTCTGCTGGCTGAGGTCAAAAGCAGTACACTTATCTCAAACGAGATAAGTAAGTACTTGTTGTCTTGGTAGAAGCAGTACAGCCCTAACAAAAAAATAGGTGCAGTCCTTTTACCCTGACAAGTTTGTGTGGCCCTGGTTGGCTGCTTGGATGGGCACACGGATACAAGGCAGGGCTTACGTACTTCAAAGCAGGGGAGGAAAAGTGAAGAGTGCCAGGAGCGGAAAATGGCACATTACCTTTCAAAGGCTTGCCGATGCCTTTTATCGTGTGCATCATTTATTTCATTTCTTTCATACTAAATGGGAATAGAATGGTAGGAGTAGTTTGACATATAAAGTAGCATTAAGCAGAGCAGTATAATCCCTTCCTTATTCTGGCTCTTCTCCACACCGTGTCATCTTTAATGCCAGCTGATGAGGCGCGCAAAACCCAGTACAAATACGAAGAGCAGGAATGTTCCAGACTTACACAAAGAACAGAGCCACCCGTCCCCAGATTGTAATTGTTTATGCTGGGGCATTGGGTACTTTGGAAGAATCCTAGCAAACATGCAGCTTGCCAAGATATAGTACACAAAATCTTCCACTTGCCTTTTTCAATGGAACATAAAAAAAAATCTGTTTTGTCTGGCTGCCATGCCTGACAGAAGCTGGTAATTCCTCACTCATATTTTTCCATTCATTTACCGGGTAGAATTATTGCACAATGTCTTATTTCTTTGGAGCAGTTAAAGTAAGATAAAACTCTGATATAACATTCAATAAAATGTGCTTTCCTACTTTTTATTACCCCAACGGTTATCATATTTGCTTTTGTGCACAAGTAATATTGTCTGTCTACACAAATTAACAAATTACAATTTCTGCTCTGAAAGCTGCTATTGCAATGTATTGCATAGCTGCTGTATTTATTTATTTAAATCTATTGATCACTTCTCCGCTCTTTCTGCTTCTCAGCTCAGTACAGCTCAGTTTTGACACTTTGTTAATGTTTACATTCCTTTGTCAGATGTCTGATAGCAGGGAGCATTTTGTATGCTTTAGCCTCTGAAGAAGCGAGTAAAAGGGCTGTCAGGCTCCCCCTACCCCCACTGCATGGCTTGTGTCTGTACCTGTGAACCACAATAAAGGTTTAGTTTGTCTGACCCACTGCTGCTATATCTGTGTTTGCACATTTAGATGGTCCTTCTGGTGCGCACGGTTTATGAGTATCAGTGGCTCGGGACCACACTGCCACTACCACTCCTCCACTGCCCTGTATTAAGCAAACAAAAGATAATGTTATCACCTCTTCGGATGCGGCCACCCACTGAAGCAAGGAGCTTTCTGCTGCAGAAAAAAAAATTGTGTTTCACTGAATGCTGCTCTGCTACACTCTTTTTTTTTTTTTTTTTTTTTTTTTTTTTGTAGTAGTAGTAGTAGATTTTATGCTTTAAATAATCTAGAACAAAGGGGAAATGCCACTTTAATATGGTAGGTAGGTTTGCGATTGTAGATAGTCATTGGTGCCTATTGGCCTGTACCTGTGACCCTGTCTCATCATGCATGTGACATCAGTACATGAGATGGGGTCTCAGGGTACTAGCGCCCCCAGTGACAATGACAAGAAGAGGAGGCGCGCGGCGGAGAGGTGAGCTGCTTCTACACTCACCATCGGAAATTGCTCGGGCAGCTGTGTCACGCCATTGATTTCTGCCAGACACCATCATTATGATCGAATTAGTTGTATATAGATACCGCAAATTGGGTAATGTTTGGGGCAATGAGTATTAACCCATGAGGTACCTTTAAAGGGACACTTAAGCCAGGAAAAAAAGTTTTACTCACCTGGGGCTTCTACCAGCCCCCTGCAGCAGTCCTGTGCCCTCGCAGCCACTCACTAATCCTCTGGTCCCCTGCTGCCAGCTAGCTTCATTTTGCCGACAGGCCCGGCCACACATAGCTTTCTCTGCATTTCCGACTGTTATTAGCGCTATTGCAGACTGCAACGCGTATAAAGATACGTGTTGCCGCTTTACCTATGCATAGATATGCGGCAACGCGTATTTTTGTATGCGTTGCGGCCCGCAATTGCGCTAATTACAGTCAGGAATGCGGAGAAAGCTACGCGTGGCCAGTCCTGTCGGGCCTGTCGGCAAAATGAAACTAGCTGCCAGCGGGGGACCAGAGGGATTAGTTAGGGCACAGGACTGCTGCAGGGGCTGGTAGAAGCCCCAGGTGAGTAAAACTCCTTTTTTTTTCCTGGCTTAAGTGTCCCTTTAACACTACATCTTTATATATTATTGGTCCGCTTATAGAATATCAGTGCTGGCACACCCCATCCACATGGAAGCCAGAAAGCAGTAATTCGATGGTTTCCAATCAAATTCCACATCAGGTCAGTGACAGTGCTGTCCAATTGGTCTGCAGGTTGTCCTCTGGGTATGCTTCACTGTCTGGCCCGCAGACTTCTACATAATTTTATGCATACACCGGCCCCCCAGCAGTCTGAAGTATGTTGACCCGGCCCTCGGCCCAAAACGTTTGGGAACCCCTGGTTTAGACCATAGATGAAATCTGAGTTTCATCCCCCTTTAAAGGGATCTCGAGTGCAACATAAAAGTGAAATTTGGAATTACCTGAGGCTTTCTCCAGCCCCAGTAGACCGCGAGGTTCCTCTGCGTCGTCCTAGTCCCTTCCATGGTCCTGATCCCGGTTCTAGTCATCATGCCAGCTGATGTAAAAGTCCTGCACATGCGTGGTTCTCTAAGACTGAACCGAGCATGCACAGGACTCTTATGCCGGCCAGCTTGAAGACGCGCAAGGGTGACTTCAGCCAAAATTGCTGCAATCAGGACCATGGAAGGGACCAGGAGGTTCCCAGGGGACCGCGGGGGCTGAAGGAAGCCCCAGGTAAGTCCTTATTTAATTTTCATGTTGCATTCAGGGTCCCTTTAACAACTTCACCCCAAGGCGGTTTTTACCCTAACGGACAAAAGCGATTTTCACCTTTCCGTGCTCATCCGTTTCATTTGCCAATAGCTTAATCACTACTAATCACAATGAAATGATCTATATCTTGTTTTTTTCCCCACCAATTGGGCTTTTTGGGGTTGATATTTGTTTTCAGTAATTACTTTATTTTCTTTGCATTTTAAAGGGGAAAACAAGGAAAAAAATGAAAAAATACACTTTCTCCAATTTCATCCCCTATGGTTTTAATATAAAAAACTAAGAAAGAATAGAGCGCGCCATAGTGCATTAAACGTTTTCAGGGTATTTTATTGACACATAAAAGTTCTACTCACAAAGATAGGAGTTAAAATCGCATGTCAGCGCTTACTGACCTAGCCACGCCCACTCCCCAGCGAAACGGAGCCCAGGACATCGGAATCCGCGCTGCTGGCCACAGCGCGTCATCCTCCACCACTGAGGGAAGCGGCTGGCATTCCGCTGACATGCGATTTTAACTCCTATCTTTGTGAGTAGAACTTTTATGTGTCAATAAAATACCCTGAAAACGTTTAATGCACTATGGCGCGCTCTATTCTTTCTTAGTTGTTTTGCCAATCACCCTATCTGGAGCGCTGCAGTGTGGAAACTTTAAAGGGGAACCATCTGTGACAGTGTGACCTCTTGGCTGGAGCGCAGGATAACTTCGTGTGTTTGTGGTTTTAATATAAACACTGCTACTGTACATAAAACCCACACATTTTATCTGCCCATTTGTCCTGGTTATCACAAGAGTATAATTGTGTCCCTAGTACAAAGTATGGTGACAATATAGTATTTGGAAACAAAGGTGTATTTTTTCTTCGTTGGGTTTTTTTTCCCCACTATTTTCACGAGCACAGCGGCAGCAGCACTGTCTGACTTGTAAAAACGTCCTGGAGCCATTAATAGGCTCTAGCAGGAAGTTTGTCAGCATGTCATTAAGTGGTTAAAGTGACCCTCCGGACTAAAAATCGACTCAGCAGCACTGAAAAGGCCTGGTGTTTCTTTAACAGTTTCACAGCATCAGAACTTTGTTTCTCTTATCCAAGCCTCATTTTTAGCTGCACAGAAGAAAACTGCCCGGGCTTTTTTTCCCCTGATGCTGTGCAAAGCATGATGGGATTTCTGATTTTGTTGTTCTCGTTCTGCTGTTTTGGTGCAATTTCTTTTTTTTTTACATTTTGAATTTGACATTTGAAGCCTAGCGTGTGCAGTTAGGAGGGGTTATCAGGACACAGGATAGTTGGAACTGTGTCTCCTGCTCCTTGTCACCTCCTTTCAACCAAAAAGATGGCTTCCCCCATGACAAAGATGGCAGCCCCCATGAATCACAAACATTTGCCTATTCTTTTAAAACAGGGTGGGTAAGAGATTATATTACCTATCTATTCTAATTAACATAACTAATGCAACTTAATGACAGTATGTTTGTTTAGGCTGAAGTTCCCCTTTAAGGACCAAACCCTTATTTTGTTTTTTATTCACTGATCACAGTAAGATCTAGGTTCGAATCTCTGCTCTTCCTCTTCAATAAGCCAGCATCTATTCAGTAGACTTTGGGTAAGACTCCCTAACACTGCTGCCGCCTATAGAGCGTGTCCTAGTGGCTGCAACTCTGGCGCTTTGAGGAGGTAGAAGCGCTGCTTGGCGTGAAACGGCCGTCAGGATTTTATGCCTGCCCCACCCACTGTCAGACTGACTCCATATCCTGGTATGGTTTATTCCATAGAACACAATCTGTATTAAGCTACATCAGATTTGTTTGTCACTTGCGCAAAAGCAGTAAATGTTGACCCAGCAGCAGAGCCAGTTGTGCACGCTCTTGTTTGTTGAAGTAAACTGCATCCTTTGATATAGCAACTAGAGCACACTGCTTCATATCTAGGGTTAGAGCTGTCCTATCAGTCTTTGAACATTGTAGTGCTGACTTGTTATCCTTTTTTTTACCTCTATTATTAGGTATGGTTAAAGAGAACCCGTGGTGGGTTTGTCAAATCATATTAGACACAGAAGCATGTTCTGCAAACAATGACCTGCCTCTGTGTCCTTCCATTGGGCCTCGAGCCCTTTACCCCCCCTGTGTGTTGCTAGCTTGGCACTTTTTTTTTAATGGGGAACAGCAGAGGGGGTGGGGGGGGGGGGCTGGAGGAGCAATGGAAGGACACAGAGACTGGTCATTGCATACAGAACGTGCCTCTGTGTCCTAATATGAATTGACAAACCCACCTCGGGTTCTCTTTAAAGAGCTGGGCACAGATTTTACACAGCATATGTCTCTCCAATAAACATCAAAAAAACTAAGAGCTGTTTGTAAATTGTGTGACAGCCCCATTCTGTATCTACATGCAAATGGCCTATTATTTCCCTGTGACTTCTGTATCTGTTAATAAGCAGAATATCTCCCTGAACCTCTGTAGGGAGAGCTCAGCTCTCTGAGAATCTCCAGTACAGAGTCACAGATAATGCTGTGAAGTGAGAGGTCACAAGCGCATCCAAATCTGAAGCTGCAAGAAGTGGCAATTATTCCACGACCATGAAGATAAATGCAGGGAGATCACAGATGCAAACAACCAAGGTCACAAGTAAATGGCAGAAGCCAGCGCAGTGCCGAAGGTTACCCCAAACCGATCTGCGCTAATAAAAAACAGAGGATGAGATAAAGAACTGCACAGTAAGGGTCTGCCTACAGTAAAGTCTTGTATACGCACTCAATGTTGATCATCCTTCATTGCTCGATCACTTGGGCAGTACTACTGTGTGTGAACGTTGCACACTCACGCTTTGCAGCTATAGTGGAAACCTGTGTACTGCTCAATGCAGAGAGGAAGAGGGATGATGTGCATGAGCAAGATCTGAGGAAACGGAAGGAGGACCTCCGTGAAACATTGTCTGTGAATAAAAGCGATTTACTTTACCTATGATTCTGCGCTGTCCATAGCATAAGCTGTATGCTGCCAGCAACCTAGCGGCAGTGCAGCATTCTCATTCAGCAGCTATCGCTCCCTGAGGTGTTACAACTTCTACACTCTTGTGTGCTAGTGACCACTGAGTACAGCATACTGCTCTCCATTGGGGCCTCCTTGCAATCCTGGAGTACACGCTGGGGATACCATCACCGCCGCTGCCAGGGTGAAGCACGTCCACCTCCATCGCTGCAGCCTGAGAGCCTGGTCCCTGGCTACTAAGTGGGACAAACGCTGCTACAGGCTGTTATCCAAGCACAGCCACATCTTAAGGAGGTGAGACCTGTCCTGGATAGGGCCCTACGCCATATTTACACAATAGCTGAAAGCGCTATTTTCTTTTCTTATCTTTGCACTACAGTGGATACAGAGCTGCCCAGCTTAATATCACGCCTGATCGCTGCACCTCTTAACATCATGCCTGATCGCTGCACCTAGGGAGACTATCCAACTCCTGCCATACACTGGGCATGAGCGAGAGGCACCCCGTGGTTGAGTGCGAACGCAATGCCCTTGCTTGTCACTATCCTTTAGAGATTTGGCTTAGCAGATCACTAACTGATGCCATGGGAAACCTCTACACATGCTAGATTCTCGGCTGAGACCTCGTTTTTTTCTAGAATGTGTATGAAGCACGTCTACATTTCCGGTAATTCCAGAGATTGAAACTGTTGGAATAAGGCAAAGTGAAAATGCTAACAAGGTGAGCAGAGCTTTCTTCTTTGCACGGATATCTGCAACTAACATTGCTGTCTTTGCGGCTCCCATTTCACTAAAGCGCTGCCGGTACCCAAAATGATCTACTTTGGTAGCTGTGGGTTGTGTATGTGCGCTGCTCCTGTACCTCAATGTTGCCTGAAGGCTCAATTCTAATGGGCTACACTCATTAACCACTTAAAGAGAACCAGAGATGAAGCAACCTCATGTATTTTACCTTATAAATCAGTGGGAACATGACAGTAAACACCTAATCTGCTCTTTGTTACATTGTTCTCTGTTTAATTTGCCTGTTATCACCTCTAAGATAAGAATCCCGACTAAGCAGTCGGTCTGGCTTTGCTACAGAATAATTATAGCTGAGACTGTGTTCTTTGCTGTCTTCAAGTCCAAGCCTGCCCCCTGCTGGCTTTGCTCAGGAATCATTATAGCTGAGTCATTATAGCAAAGCCAGAATCAATGCTCAGTCCGGGATTCTTATCTCAGCTAGATAACAGACACTTTTAGCAGTGAGGATGGAACAGAGAGCATGGTAAATGTTTTCTCTAATGTTCCCACTGATTTCTATGGTAAAATACACAAGGGTGCTTCGTCTCTGGTTCACTTTAAGGACCACGGGCTTAAACCCCCCCCTAGTGACCAGGGCATTTTTTGCTAATTAGGCCACTGCAGCTTTAAGGCCTCGTTGCAGGGCCGTACAACTAGGCACAAGTGATTCCCCACCCTTTTCTTCCCACCAACAGCGCTTTGTGTTTGTGGGGTCTGATCCCTGGCGACGTGTTTAATTTTTTTTAGGATAAATTCTTATATTTTTTATTTTATAATTACCCCTCCCTCCCCCGCTAGCCAATGACTGTGATCGGCGCCTATGACAGTGGATCCCCTTTGTGCCTCTGGAGGGGACAGCCGAGTGACACGGTTGTCCCCAGTACAGCACTGCCTTAGATCGTAGCGCTGTACAGTGTTAATAGATGGCGGTTTCGTCATCTAACAGTCTCCGAGCAGCGATCGACTCTGGGAGACTGATGGCGGAACGGAGCTCCGTCATTCAAGTGGAAATACGCACGTATCAGCGTGCACAATCTCCTGCGAAACACGCCCCCAGGACTGCACGAAGATCGGTTTTGGGCAGTCCTGGGGCTGCCGCCGCGTCCACGCCGCTTGGCGTGGAACGGTCCTTAAGTAGTTATGTGTGTGTATCAAGCTTTAGGCTATGATAAATACTGGGGGATGAGCAGCACAAACCACATTACATGCAATTCTATGCAAAGCATGCACGCAGCACTGGAGACTTCCAGTCTCCATAAGAAATGTATAAATACAGAGGGGCTGCAACACACAACCGGAAAAACAGTGACAGGATTTTGGTCACGCTTAAATGCGCTTAAGCTAACCAACTGTGCCAAAGTGCCCCCAATCTGGTGAGTCCTACTCTAACTAGGCAAAAATGTTAGATTTAATTAGCTTTCTAGTGGAAACTATTCCAAAAGCCCAAGAGTCAACTAAATGGGGAAAAAAATGAAATTAAAAATGCCTCAGCTTCCACATAGCGACTGAATAGACTCTCTGAACATGTGCAATCTGACTGTGCTAGAGGTGGGCATGGTTATGCACGCTCACAGTGGATTGGGTAGCACAAACCAAATTATATGCAATTCTATGCAAAACATGCATGCAGCACTGGAGATCCCCAATCAATAGAAATATATAAATACAGAGGGGCTGCAGCAAACAGGAAAAAAACAGAGACAGGGGCTCTTGGTCATGCTTTAACGCACTTAAAGGGACACTTAAGTCAAACAAAAAAAATGAGTTTTACTCACCTGGGGCTTCCAATAGCCCGCTGCAGCTGTCCGGTGCCCTCGCCATCTCCCTCCGATCCTCCTGGCCCCGCCGGCAGCCACTTCCTGTTTCGGTGACATGAGCTGACAGGCTGGGGACTCGAGTGATTCTTCGCGTTCCTTGCCACAATAGCGCCATCTATGCTGCTATAGCATATATCATATACCATATAGCAGCATAGAGGGTGCTAATGTGTCTGGGAATGCGAAGAATCACTTGCGTCCCCAGCCTGTCAGCTCCTGTCACCGAAATAGGAAGTGGCTGCTGGCGGGGCAAGGAGGATCGGAGGGAGACGGCGAGGGCACCGGACAGCTGCAGGGGGCTATTGGAAGCCCTAGCTGAGTAAAACTTTTTTTTTTTTTTTTGACTTGAGTGTCCCTTTAAGCTCACCAACTGCGCCAGTGTCCCCAATCTAGTCAGTCCTACACTAACCATGAAAAAAATGATTTTATTAGCTTTCTAGTGGGAACTATTCCAAAAGCCCAAGAATCAACTAAAGTGTTGTTAAAGAGAATCTGTAGAGGGAAGCTTCTGGATCCTATTCAGGCTTCCCCTGTCCTCCTCCGTCCCACGGTGGCAGCACTAGAGGTCCCCGAACAGCGGGCATGTAAATATTTACCATCTCGGCTCAAACTAAGGCGGAAATAGCCGATCCCAATGGGGTCCACTCTACTGCGCCGGTGACTAGAGCGGACCCGATAAGGCTCGGCTATTTCCGCCTCAGCCCATTGCGGAGCTGCTACTGCGCTGGAGCCGGGGAAGGTAAATATTGCAGGCGCTATTGCGCCTGCGCCACAGCATGACAACTTTTTTGGCTGTGGTTTCGGGGATCTCTAGTGCTGCCACTGTGAAACGGAGGACGACGGGGGAAGCCTCGATAGGATCCAGAGGCTTCCCCATCCCCGAGGTAAGTACCCCCACAGGGGCATTTTTTGAAGTTACAGGTTCTCTTTAATTTCATTTTTTCCCATTTAGTTGTTGACTCTTGGGCTTTTCCCACTAGAAAGCTAATAAAAACGAACATGTTTTGCTAGTAACATACAGATGGTCCACCATGGATTATGCCTGACCGTGAGCAATGAACAGTTACTGTAAATGTACAATATGGAACTGTTTAGCAAAGAATTATTTTAAAATGTGACACTAAGCCAATTCAAACTTCTGTGTTTGACCAAACAGGATATTGAAAGAAGACCTGATCTTCCTGTAGTGGCGTCATGTTATCAACAGCAGTTCAAATATTGACATCCTTGAATTGCTCAGGGACTGCTGGTAGAAAATTATGAAAAAATCCTTCCTGTATGTCACCGCAACATGTCACATCCTCAGGGGATTTGCCATGGCAACATGTCACCTCAGCAATGTCACCCTGCTCAATACAGCAACCAAGCACTTGGCCAGTAACGTGATAAACACTACACACAGCCACTCATCATACAAGATCCATACTTGTTCCTTCCTCTTACCCAGCCATTGACGATAAGATTTTTTGGTATCTATGGTGAATTCAGTTCTTCGGGGTCACCAGGTTTTAGTCAAGTTACCTGGATTTGCCAGGAAGAAGTTTTGATTTTGATTTTTTTTTATAGTGGAACTAAAGTCCGAGCTTCTTCTCCATTCTAAAAGATTAGTCATAGCATGATAATCTTTATGGGAAAAAAATCATTACAATTTTTATGGAAGTTTTCACTTTTGAAGGCGTGCAGAAAGTGTTAAAGAGAAGCTGTCAGCCATACTCTCAGAAAAAAATAAATATATAAGTAGATAAATACTTGCTCTACTTACATAACATATGTATTGCACTGTCCACATTTTGATTTTAGTGATTTTTCTATAGTAAAAAGAAAAGCCTTCTTAGCATTTCTCATTTTAACTGTGGCTATTTTGAAGCCAATCCTGATGTCATTTCCTCCCTTACTCTCCTCTGCCCGATTGTGTATGCATTGCCAGTCATTCACTATAGGAGGTACATTGTCTCAGCATGAGAAATATTGGCCAATCAGAGAGGAATAGAGGTGTGGGAGGGGGAAACAGGAGGGAAAGAGGCTTCAGCCAATCAGGCTGCATTAGTTAAGTCTGAGGGGGAAGTAGAGAAGCAAAAAAGGACAACCCAGCATGCCCTGCAACCTCCTTTGTGTGTACTAAATTTTGTGTGTACCAAATAAAGTATCAGGTAAACTGGGGAATTCTCTTAATTTACTATATAAAATTCACTGAACTCAAAACGTGGACAGTACAATGCATGTGTTATGTAAGTAGATTAAGTATTTATCTACTTATATATGATTTTTTTTCCCCTGGATAATCCCACTGCTTTAAGCCTTAGTGTTTATTGTAAGAAGAGGTGGCTTGTCAGACCTCTCCTGCAGTCTATTCACATCTGCTGATAAGAACTAATAAAACCAGTTCATGTGCCTAAATAAAATCAGACTTTACATTGTGTGATGTGCAAGAGTTCAGGTCCGCTTTAAACATTTGTAGAGCAACTGTCACCAGGGACATCGGAGAATCTTTCCACTTAAACAGTGCTACCATAGAATACATTTTTCCAGACTATTATCATTTAATAATGGGCACTAGACACAAGGTTAATATTCAGCAGACAGACGTGTCTGGGAAACTATGGCTTAATATTGAGGGACGTATATTAGCAAGACTAGACTGGTTTATCACTGAAGAGTTTCAGAAAACGTGGAATATAATCTATACGGAGATCCACCCTGAGAGCATTTTGGGGCCATCAGTAGGCCAATATGTGCAAGGCAGACCCTAGGTATAATGGAGAAAATAAATACATTTTAATTGTAGTAATTAGTCCATTTTCAGACTATCAAAGCATTGTTTTCCACTTGCACATGAAGGTTCTCATTTGCAAGGGTTATATTAGTCAAAGACAACATAAGTTAACGCAAACTGGAAATGTTTTTGTTTTGTAGAGGACATTTCGTAATTAGTATTAGAACAGTGGTGCCCACTTCTGACTTGTGAACTACTTAAAGAGAATCTGTATTGTTAAAATCGCACAAAAGTAAACATACCAGTGCGTAAGGGGACATCTCCTATTACCCTCTGTCACAATTTCGCCGCTCCCCGCCGCATTAAAAGTGGTTAAAAACAGTTTTAAAAAGTTTGTTTATAAACAAACAAAATGACCACCAAAACAGGAAGTAGGTTGATGTACAGTATGTCCACACATAGAAAATACATTCATACACAAGCAGGCTGTATACACCCTTCCTTTTGAATCTCAAGAGATCATTGTGTGTTTCTTTCCCCCTGCAGTTCTCATGCACTGAAGTTTCAGGCTGCTCGTTTTTCTCCTGCAAACAGCTTTGCTCTTGTCTGTAATTCTTCAGTATGTGAAAGCCCAGCCAGCTCAGAGGACGATTTATCCAGCTTGTAAAAGATAAGAGAGAAGATAGAAGCTGCCCTAATCTAAATAATACACAGGCAGTGTGCATAGAGGGGCCTGGAAGGGGGAGTTCATAGCAGAACCACAACACTGAAGAACTTGGCAGCCTTCCAGACACAGGCTGACAAGTCTGACAAGAGAGAGATAAGTTGATTTATTACAGAGATGGTGATAGCAGAAAGTGCTGCAGTTAGCCAGAACACATTAGAATAGCTTTTGGAACTTGTAGGATGATAAAAAACAGGATGCAATTTTTGTTGCGGAGTCTCTTTAAAGGGAAGGAAGTAAATGAAGAAAAAAAAACAGTTTAACTTACCCTTATTCTCAAAAGCACTTAGTGAATGGCAGTTGCTCAGTCCAACTGCCAGAATAGTGTGCAAACAGGTAGGGTGGTCTGCTGGCATCTTTGTATAGGTCCTTTCTAGGGAGTGCTTTTGTGAAAAAAAAAAATAACTTCTGAGAACCCCACCATGAAGAGATGGACTAGTCAAAAATCTGTTGGCTCCATCAGATTTCAGCTAACTACTGTAAGTGACAGCAACATAGAATTAATTTATGGCTCATATTACTCTGGAAGAAATGTACTGCTTATTTCTGTGTTTTAACTTCTTGATTTCTATTATTTCCTTATCTACGGTATCCTGGTCTTCAGTTCTGGCCTCTGGTTGAGAAAGGCTGGTATATACCATATTTTTCAGACCATAAGACACACTTTTTTTTCCCCCAAAAAAGAGGGAGTAATTGTTGGTGCGTCTTAAGCCGTGTCTACACGCGTAGATGCGGCTCCGATCCTCCTTATCAATCGAGCCACTGATGCGGCTCGATTGATAAGATCTGACAGGACGGATCTTGCTTCCGCCGATTCCCTGCTCGCTCCCCGCGAGGGGACAATGGCAGGGAATCAAGCAGAAGATAAGCGGGGACGAGCGGAGAATCGAATGCGACGCACGTGCGGCGAGCGGGGATGCGGTGGGCACGCGCGGGGATGCGGAAGAGGCGATCCAGCGGCTAATCGAGCCGCCGGATCGCAGCCTCATATACGCGTGTAGGTGAGGCTTTATGGTCTGCATGTGCTGCCACAGACCTGCCTCACCTAAATCCTTGGCAGTCTAGTGGTCGTTGGGCTCCCCTCCATACCCTCATTCGCTGGTGTTGTAGTGACAGCGGCAACCTTGGTTTCCTGCTGTCAGCCTGGAGGAGTGTATTTCTGCAGGGGGTGAAGCCCCACGTATTTCCTCGGCTCTCCACCTGCTGCAGCCTGTGCTGCAGTGTAGGCATCAGCAATTGTACTCGCGTTTGTAGAGGGGAGGCTCTGCAGCGGTTCTCTGTTCACCACGTAAGCGGCTGTGAGGTAGGTTGCCTGGCATTTAAGCTCATCTCCTCTCCCTCCGAAGTACATGTGCTGCAGAGGATCCGTGTCACTCAGCCCTTCTGTCTCGGGAGCAGCGGCTCTGCTCGCTATACACCGGCATTCTTCACTATCGTAGATTGTGTGTAGCGAGCAGAGCCGCCGATCCCCAGACAAAGGGGCTGAGTGACAGTTATCCTCCGTGCACATGGGAGGGAGAGAGAGAGCCTAGCCTGCGGATATTGCCTAGTGTTAGCCTATTAAGCACGGGGACAGAGGAGGGAACGGGCAGTGAAGGAAAGGGGGACAGTGGAGGGAACATGGGGACGTAGGAAGACACAAGGGGGACATAAAGGACAAGGTAGATATAATAATTGGGTGGAGAAGATCCATAAGACGCCCTGCACCATAAACACACAAGGTTTACTGATGTTTAGTATATGTTTTGTTTTCCTGTTTTTTGTCCTCTAAACCAGAGTTCTCCAACCCTGTCCTCAAGGCCCACCAACAGTACATGTTTTGCAGAAAACCACACACAATCACAGGTGGGGTAATTGGTGTCTCAGCAGAGCTGATCAACTACCTCTGTGGAACTTAGGTGCGTCTTATGGTCACTAGCATCTTATGTTCCGAAAAATACGGATACTTTGTGTTCTCTATTGTGCAGCACTATGGAACACGCTGGCGCCATATAAATCCATGACAATGATACTTAGATAAAGCCCTACTCCATTCAGAAGAGGTCTCCCAAACTCTGAGCTGATTATTCCTTTATGTCAGCAGTGTAAGAAGGTAAAGGTATATTTACTTACATCATTATGAATTTAGACCCTGAGGTGTTTACCCAGGCACTCTTGCCTAAAATCAACCTTATTCTGACCGGACTCAAGCTGACTGAACCACATGCTGCTGAAATCCATTGCGCAGCAGAGAGCAGGAGCACATACAGTGAGTCGGATCAGTGGGTGTACATTAAACATATTACATCTCTCCAACACCTCACAGTTTGTTCCAGAATGACAGAAAGGAACTTCTTATGAGTACACGATGTCTGAAATGTCATTACAGACATACACAAAGGTTCTGTCTCGCTTCTCTCTGAATTTAAAGCATAGTAAAGAATATTCTTTTTTTTTTTACAGAGTAAGTGCTCTTATAAGACTTTCATCAGTGACCCCCTGAATGTACGAAGGCCTTCTGGAAAGTAGCAGCATTTATCAATTAAGGAAACTTTATATTTTTTTAGACATGTTGTATCTTCTGCTTATTTCTCCACATTACCACCTCTTTTATTTAAGCATTTATCATATCTTTTTACAAGGCTTTCAATCCTTTTGTTGTAGTAGCATCACACTCCTCACCAATGAATTGGATGGATTGGGATTTGGGGGGCTTTATATTAATGCTGCTGAGCAGACCATTACCAGCATTCTGCAGTCGTGTGACAAGCGGTGCTGGTAGAGAAGATATTAACCTGACAGATGCAAGTTCTATTACACAGAGAGAATATGTTGCATGGCAGGTGAAATCAAACAACTTACTTTGTGGATAACCTTTGTAACAACCTTTATATCTGGGAGCAGGACTTCAGTAGTCAAAGCAGTGGGCGTTTTCATCTCCAAAACCTTTGGCTTCCTTTAGAGAAACCCTAGTTCACGTCTTCATCACATCACGGCTGGACTATTGCAATGCCCTCCATGCAGGCCTTCCAAATAAAGACCTACACCGCCTGCAGCTAGTACAGAATGCTGCCGCAAGACTGTTAACAAGCCAACCCGCCATTGCCATATAA
This sequence comes from Hyperolius riggenbachi, assembly GCF_040937935.1. Taxonomy (NCBI): domain Eukaryota; kingdom Metazoa; phylum Chordata; class Amphibia; order Anura; family Hyperoliidae; genus Hyperolius; species Hyperolius riggenbachi. The sequence continues at coordinate 314,423,913 of NC_090651.1, forward strand.
CGCCAATCCTTTACTCACTACACTGGCTACCCATAAAATGGAGAATCCTTTTCAAAATTGGCATGCTAACATTCAAATCTCTACACGACCTAGATCCTGGATACCTGATTTGTTGCAACTGCGTCACACCACCCACAACCTCAGATCAAAAGGATCCAATAACTTGACCACCCCCAGAGTTCAACTAAAAACCTTTGGAGCCAGAGCTTTCTCTCATGCTGCCCCTACCCTGTGGAATGCCTTGTTAAACGTAAGACAGCTCCAACCCTGGACACATTTAAATAAAAAAATGAAAAGCCCCATGTTTAGTCTGGTATTTATGATCAAATCAGAATCATTTATTTTGTCAAGCATGACTAGGTCGTGCCCAGTATTGGGCTTGACATGTACAGGGATAACATAGAATAGGACATACATACACAATACAGCAATTCAAATACAAAATATTTAACACAGAGTTCGACCACAAAATTGTGCAATGTGCAGCAGTGCAATCATGTACTATCGGTTACAGTAAAGAGAGTTCATAGAGTTCAGTGAGTTGACGTCTGAGGGAAAGAAGCTGTTCCTGTGTGTTGTGGTCCTGCTGGAGATGGACTGGAACGTCTGGCCTGAGTGGACTGAAGAAGCGGAAGCCGGAGTAGGAGGGATCATTAGCGATCCTTAAAGCCCCGGCTTGCAGTTTGGAGTTGTAGAGGTGGTCCAGAGGAGAAAGTGGTTTTCCGAATGTTCACGCCGCTGATCTTATGACCCTCTGTAGAATGTGTCTAGTTTGCTGGCGGAGGAGCCAGCTTACCAGACCGGGATGGAAGAACAGAGGACAGATTAAATTGTGGCAGAGTAGAAGCTCGTCAGAAGTTTCTGGGCCATACCAAACGTCTTCAGTTGGTGAAGGATAAATAGCCTCTGCTGAGCTTTCCTCTGGGTGGAGGAACGCTCTCAACTACCGAGCCGTCCATGTGGATTGGAGGTGGGGTAGAAGCATGCCTCCTAAAGTCAACAATCATCTTGACAGTTTTTGTGGTGTTGAGGACCAGCAGCAAAATCCCTACACCAGCAGCAAATTCTGTCAAACTGGTGGCAGTACTCCTGCTCATCATTATTGGTGATGAGGCCAACTGTGGTGGTGTCATCAGCGAACTTCATTACTTTGACAGTGTTTGCTGTGTATCTGCAGTTGTTTGTATATAGGGAGAATAGGAACTGCGGCAGTACACATCTGTGTGTGTGTGTGTGGGGGGGGGGGGGGGGGTGAGTGGTCATTGGTTGCGGGATGATAGTGTCTAGCTATCACATAACTTTTCCCCTGTACACATCACTATGTACTGATCTGAGACAATCATATGCGCTTTGGGTCCTACGGGAGAAAAGCACTTCACAAATGTTTTGTTGTTGTAGTTGTCATTGTTGGCTGGTAATTATTACTACCTTCAGAGGTCAAGATGGTCTAAGTGACCAGGAAGAGTTACTTTCTTAAAAAATAAGGCTTTGTAACAATTTCCTGCCTCTTCAATCTTAGTGAGGAGAAAAATTGTCTAAAAAAATAAACTTGCTCTACAATTAACTTTATTGACTAGTGAACGTGATTGTGGTGATCACATCGGCCAATATGACCCAGGCAAGATATTCTCTAAATTCCAATGGGCATAAAGGGATGATGGCCCATTGGATGATGAGTGGGAGGGCTATGTTTCAGGTCTCTCTCTCTGTCGGGTTGTCTGCAATAAATACCATACATAGAGCTTATCTAACAACTGTAATGCTCGCTAAATATAGACAGAGCTACTCTGATCTATGCCCTAAATGTGGAGTGGCACCTTTTCCCACATGAAATGGCTCTGCCCTGAGGTCAACACCTACTGGACTCACATAATCCGCTTTCTACATGACCGCATGGGGTGTCCTGTATCAGTTGACCCTAAATTATGTTTATTAAATATACTTCTTAACACTATTATCTGCAAGTCAATTAATTAAAATAAAAATAAATAAGTCTACTAAGACATTTCTCCTGGTATCTCTTAATCTAGCTTGAAAGTTGTATGCTAAGTTTTGGATGCAACCATTAATTCCAGGTGTAGGACTGGATTAGACTAGTAAATAATGTCCTCCCGTACCATTAGGTAATATGTCAATCGAGAGGTGCTCAACATAAGTTTGACAAGATACGGTGTGAGTGGAAAAATTACTACTAAGATGTAGTATGTAAGTTTCCCCTTTTTCCTATGGGTTTTTACAGCATTGCACTCATTGCTCTGTCATCGTATAGCTTTCTGGAGACTGACTTATTTTGTTTGGGTTGTTAATGTGCTTTATTATATCAATTCTCCTTTTTAATGGTATCCATTTATTCTGCTAACATGTCAGGTGTGTTCTGTGTATTAACATTATGCCCAGTCCTTTATTATGCGTTTATATACTCTTCCTGTTATACATTTTATGCTACTTGCTCGGGTGTAGTAACTAGTTCAGTTGCTTTATTTTCAGTAAACCTGATGTGTTAAAGCGGGATTGTCGGCCACAAAACCAAATTCTATTTAAACATAGCAGTGTGTTTAAAATGCTGCCAGAAATCTCACCCTGCAGTACAGGCTCTCCATTCTATTCAAGAATCTCTGCTGTTATTATATTTTCTCACTCCTCCAGGCTCTATACTGTGCCATTGCCAATGACTCTCCCATCTTCCTGCTGCTCACTGATTGGCTGAGCAGACTGCTGCCTAGCTGAAACATGATCCTCTGCTCACTCGTGTTTACAAGCAAGGCTGAGGTGACTCACTGATTGGAGGAAAAAAGAAAAAAAGTTAACTGAAGAAATTACATCAGTATTTAGCCTCAAACTGTGGGCAAAATACATGATTCCCACCAGGAACAGAATTATCTTCATTTACTATATACAATTCAGTGAAATCAAAACGTGGACAGTACAATACATGTGTTATGTAAGTAGATCAAGTATTTATCTACTTATATGTGTATTTTTCCCCTGGCATAGTATGGCTAATCCTACTGCTTTTAAGGGATACTTAATCCTGTGTAAAAATATCAGTTTTACTTGCCTGGGGCTTCTACCAGTCTCCTACAGCAGTCTCGTGCCCTTGCAGTCACTCACGGAGCCTCTGGTCCCCCGCCACCAGCTAGTTTCGTTTTCACCGGCAGGCTTACTGCACCTGCGCAGGCCTGGCCACGCGACTACTTCTTGCGGACGCGAATGCGAAGAATGCTACGTGTGGCCATGCCTGTCGGCGAAACGAAACTAGCTGGCTGCAGGGATCGGAGGATCCATGAGTGATTGCGAGGGCACGGGACGGCGGCAGGGGGTCTGGTAGAAGCCCCTGGTAAGTAAAACTGATTGCTTTTTCTTTTTTTTTTTTTATACATAGGCTTAAAGAGAACCCGAGGTGGGTCTGAAGAATATTATCTGCATACAGAGGCTGGATCTGCCTATACAGCCCAGCCTCTGTTGCTATCCCAAACCCCCCCAAGGTCCCCCTGCACTCTGCAATCCCTCATAAATCACAGCCACGCTGCTGACAAATAGCTTGTCAGAGCTGGCTGTGTTTATCTCTATAGTGTCAGTCTGCTGCTCTCCCCGCCTCCTGCAGAACTCCAGTTCCCGCCTGCATCCCTTCCCTCCCTGCTGATTGGAGGGAAGGGACGGGGGCAGGGACCGGAGCTATGCAGGTGGCGGGGGAGCAGCTGAGACTGACACTACAGATGTAAACACAGCCGCACAGCACGGCTGTGATTTATGAGGGATTGCAGAGTGCAGGGGGACCTTAGTGGGGTTTGGGATAGCAACAGAGGCTGGGCTGTATAGGCAGATCCAGCCTCTGTATGCAGATAACATTCTTTAAACACACCTCGGGTTCTCTTTAAGTATCCCTTTCCGAGAAAAAAAAAATTCCAATAGGCATACATTTTTTTCTTTCCAATTTTTTGTGAATGGATACGTTATATTTAGAACTTTATTAGCATTCATTTTATTGTTGTTATGATGATTTCCCGCATACAAACGTTTAGTATCGTTATAAGCTCATCATTTGTTCTCAGGACTGATGACTGGAACCTTTTTTCCTCTTGTTTTCACCTGCCTGACAAGACGTCTAACATACATTACTTTGCAATGTTTCAAAGACAAAAACAGAGTTGAGGAGGAGGAGTGAGTTTTGGAAGGGGAGTGCGGATCATGCTGACAGTGTTATAAAATGGCACAGTAGCTGATATCTAAAATAAATGAGTAAAGCTTGTCACACCAGATCTCTTTCATCTGCAGACTGTCAGGCCACAGGTAGAAGCACTGCGGCGGAAGGACAGAGGACTGTATGCATCTGTTCACGTTTACACATGAACAGTCCACAGGTTTTGGACACAGATTGGATGTGACACTGCCGAGACACACAGGCAGCATGTTTTATGTAAGATATTCAAAATAACTCCGACAAACAGACACATTGTAGACATTTATGCCTCCGTACACATGAATGCTTTACACTGTAGTGCTACAAAATATGCAGCTTGGCGTAGATAGCAGGATCATCTGACCCAGTTGTGAATGATGAAAATCATTTGTTCATCTACGATCGAACGTGATTGCTCAGTTTTAAGAAAAAAATGTTGAAAATAGTTATTTATTGCTGTAGAAATGCTGCAATTTTGCTGGCTACAGGAATTGAAATATCTGTGGGTGAAAGGGATATCTAAAGGCTGCTATCTTTATTCCCTTTTCAAAAATAAAATGTTTCCCATCATCTTTTCCCTCCGATATACCACTCTCTGACTCTGAACTAGATTTAGGCAAAATAAAAACGTATAACTATAACTGACTTACAACTGAGAATCCTTTCTGCTGGGTGCAAACCTAACATTCTTCAAGAACAAAATAGCATCAATGATCAGCAGTCTTTACCGGTAAAGAATCCAAATTCCTTTTGAGTTGCCCATCTTAGACATTTAGCTCTCAGAGTAGGACTCTTTGCATTGACCAAACCAGCCTTCTATCTCACCTGAGCACCTTTTTTTCAAGAGAACTCTAAATTCTGTAGTGGTTTGGCTATAATGGTAATGCAGAGGAGAGAATTCTGGGACATGTAAATATCATCTGTCACACTCACACTTTCTTTCTCTCTCTATGCAACTGCCCTGAAAAAAAAGAAATACATTTCATAACATCATTCAAGCAACTTCTAATCAAGTAGGTGGTAGCTGGTTATTTAACAGCTAGAGGTGTTAATTGGCTGAATTTCTCTCCGGTCTTCGGTCAGTGGTGGTGTGTCCGTTAGGTGAAAACAGTGCCAGCACAAGTGTGCAGATCAGGTATGTTTACTCTACTGGATTAGTGTAGCATCCTAGTGATTGGTATTTTAAAAAGGGAATCAAGCCACTACTCAGTGAACCAATGAGAATCCTCCCTTGGGAGGGACGATTCCTATTGGTCTATTGCAACTAATGGGAACCTGAAATGCTTCTGCCCTGGGCGGGGCCTTAGGATTGATATACCAGGGTTTCCAGCATGCAGGGAGTGGGACCCAAATGAATAGCAGCTAGTGAGTATCTTGTGAAATGCACACAATTAGCAGCCTAGTGGGCTAGCATTGATTCTGTCAGGCCTCCGTCGCATCCACTCATTCCGGAAAAATCATGTGGCATCCAACCTTGCATACTGCTTGCCAAAGTACACTGATCAGATCTGTTACAAACATAATGATGTTAACGGATCCTACATGATTAAAAAGGAGTCTGAATACCCTTTTGTTGCTCTGTGGAAGATACATCTCTGAGCACAAACAAGACTCAGTCGGCCAGCCAGATTCATCAAAGCATTCCCGACAGTTTTTTCTTCTTAAACCGTTCTAACCAGCAGGGGAACTGTTCTGCATGATAAGAAAATTCTTAAAGTGAATGTTTACCGGTTTAAAAAAGAAAAAGTCAGATACTCACCTAAGGAGAGGGAAGGCTCGGTCCTAATGAGCCTTCCCTCTCCCGGTGCCCGGTCCCGTGCAGGATCCCCGTGGCAGTATTCGACCAGTTCGGTCAAATACTGCCACTTCCGCATGCCGAAGGGAGCTTTCGGAAGCCTTCGGGAGCACTCGGGCTCCCGAGGACGCGGCCGCTCCATACTACGCATGCGCCCTCTATGACGCGCTCGCGCGTACGTAGTATGGAGCGGCCGTCTTCGGAAGCCCGAGTGCTCCCGATGACCTCCGAAGTCCCTGCGGCGGCAGACGTGAACGGGGGAGCCAGCGCAGCACCGAGGGCACCGGGAGAGGAGAGGGAAGGCTCTTAGGACGGAGCCTTCCCTCTCCTTAGGTGAGTATCTGACTTTTTTTGTCATTAGCGGTACCCATTGGCTTTAAATTCTACTTAATAGCAACAGTTTAGCGTGGATTTCTAGAACTGCACTACTAGTTAAGTGTCTATCCCTAAACTGCTGCAGAATAAGAAATGCTTAATAGCACTTCTACAGATTGCGCAGTGTAGAGTAGGCATGATTTGTGAAGTGCTCCTCCCCCCCCCATTGAATCCTGTGAAGCGGTTCTGTGCTTAAAGTGCTGGGCATCAGGGACGGATTTACAGCTCAGGAGCCTATAGGCACATTAGTTCTGGCGCCTTAAGCCCCACCCCTCATCAAAGGCCACACCCACAAGTTACTCCCCCCCTTTTCCTATTAAATAAACCATGCAAGGTAATGCAGCTATTAGCAAACACAAGTAGAGAATACCAACAGTATGCAGATATTACCAAGGATACGCAGATTTAACCAAATATTACCAACAACAAGCAGATACAATTTCTAGGTTAGTGATTAGAAATGGATTTAGGTGTGGCTGTCCATGTAGGTTGGTGATAATTTAGGGTTAGGCAACAATATGGTGTTAGAAGGTTTGTCTGGCATTCAACAATAATGTTTAATACCTCAAAAAACTGTAACAGATGCAGCCTCTATGGAACCACAATGCTCAGCATGTGTACATCAGTGAGATCTAGGGATGAGCATCCCACATCTGAACACTGTTTCCAAAGACTCAGAAACAGAACACAAATTTGAAGCACAGCGGACCGCAGCAATAGGGGATTAAGTCACCTTTGACACCTCCTGTGTGCGCTGCCCTCCATGGTGGTTCCAAACTCACCAGCTACTTCCTCTTTTTCGGCTGTGAAGGAGGCAGTGTGAAGTGTGACCTAACTCCCCATTCCACGGCAACTATGCTTCAAGTTCATGTTCTTTTCCGAGTCATTAGGAACAGCGTTTAGGCGTGGAATGCATATCCCTAGTGGTATCAAACTGAGTAGCTGCATTATACACCAAGAGTCTGCATTGCTCACTTAGAGGCTGCACTGTACACTGGCAGCCTGAATTCTACACTGAGAGGCTACATTGTACCCCAAAAAGCTGCACTGTACACTGAGAGGCTGCATTGTACCCTGAGAGGCTGCATTGTACATCGAGAGGCTGGATTGTACATCGAGAGGCTGGATTGTACATCGAGAGGCTGGATTGTACATCGAGAGGCTGGATTGTACATCGAGAGGCTGGATTGTACATCGAGAGGCTGGATTGTACATCGAGAGGCTGGATTGTACATCGAGAGGCTGGATTGTACATCGAGAGCCTGGATTGTACATCGAGAGGCTGCATTGTACATCGATGTACACTGAGAGGCTGCATTGTACCCCGAGAAGCTGCATTATACCCCGAGAGGCTGCATTGTACATCGAGAGGCTGCATTGTACATCGAGAGGCTGCATTGTACATCGAGAGGCTGCATTGTACATCGAGAGGCTGCATTGTACACCGAGAGGCTGCATTGTACATCGAGAGGCTGCATTGTACACCGAGAGGCTGCATTGTACACCGAGAGGCTGCATTGTACATCGAGAGGCTGCATTGTACACCGAGAGGCTGCATTGTACACCGAGAGGCTGCATTGTACATCGAGAGGCTGCATTGTACATCGAGAGGCTGCATTGTACACCGAGAGGCTGCATTGTACATCGAGAGGCTGCATTGTACATCGAGAGGCTGCATTGTACACCGAGAGGCTGCATTGTACATCGAGAGGCTGCATTGTACATCGAGAGGCTGCATTGTACACCGAGAGGCTGCATTGTACATCGAGAGGCTGCATTGTACATCGAGAGGCTGCATTGTACATCGAGAGGCTGCATTGTACACCGAGAGGCTGCATTGTACATCGAGAGGCTGCATTGTACACCGAGAGGCGGCATTGTACACCGAGAGGCGGCATTGTACACCGAGAGGCGGCATTGTACCCTGAGAGGCGGCATTGTACACCAAGAAGCTGCATTGTACCCTGAGAGGCGGCATTATACCCTGAGAGGCGGCATTGTACACCAAGAAGCTGCATTGTACCCTGAGAGGCGGCATTATACCCTGAGAGGCGGCATTGTACACCAAGAAGCTGCATTATACCCTGAGAGGCGGCATTATACCCTGAGAGGCGGCATTGTACACCAAGAAGCTGCATTGTACCCTGAGAGGCGGCATTATACCCTGAGAGGCGGCATTGTACACCAAGAAGCTGCATTGTACACCAAGAAGCTGCATTATACCCTGAGAGGCGGCATTATACCCTGAGAGGCGGCATTGTACACCAAGAAGCTGCATTATACCCTGAGAGGCGGCATTATACCCTGAGAGGCGGCATTGTACACCAAGAAGCTGCATTGTACCCTGAGAGGCGGCATTATACCCTGAGAGGCGGCATTGTACACCAAGAAGCTGCATTGTACCCTGAGAGGCGGCATTATACCCTGAGAGGCGGCATTGTACACCAAGAAGCTGCATTATACCCTGAGAGGCGGCATTATACCCTGAGAGGCGGCATTGTACACCAAGAAGCTGCATTATACCCTGAGAGGCGGCATTATACCCTGAGAGGCGGCATTGTACACCAAGAAGCTGCATTGTACCCTGAGAGGCGGCATTATACCCTGAGAGGCGGCATTGTACACCAAGAAGCTGCATTGTACACCAAGAAGCTGCATTATACCCTGAGAGGCGGCATTATACCCTGAGAGGCGGCATTGTACACCAAGAAGCTGCATTATACCCTGAGAGGCGGCATTATACCCTGAGAGGCGGCATTGTACACCAAGAAGCTGCATTGTACCCTGAGAGGCGGCATTATACCCTGAGAGGCGGCATTGTACACCAAGAAGCTGCATTGTACCCTGAGAGGCGGCATTATACCCTGAGAGGCGGCATTGTACACCAAGAAGCTGCATTATACCCTGAGAGGCGGCATTATACCCTGAGAGGCGGCATTGTACACCAAGAAGCTGCATTGTACCCTGAGAGGCGGCATTATACCCTGAGAGGCGGCATTGTACACCAAGAAGCTGCATTATACCCTGAGAGGCGGCATTATACCCTGAGAGGCGGCATTGTACACCAAGAAGCTGCATTGTACCCTGAGAGGCGGCATTATACCCTGAGAGGCGGCATTGTACACCAAGAAGCTGCATTATACCCTGAGAGGCGGCATTGTACCCTGAGAGGCGGCATTGTACACCAAGAAGCTGCATTGTACCCTGAGAGGCGGCATTGTACCCTGAGAGGCGGCATTGTACACCAAGAAGCTGCATTGTACCCTGAGAGGCGGCATTATACCCTGAGAGGCGGCATTGTACACCAAGAAGCTGCATTGTACCCTGAGAGGCGGCATTATACCCTGAGAGGCGGCATTGTACACCAAGAAGCTGCATTGTACCCTGAGAGGCGGCATTATACCCTGAGAGGCGGCATTGTACACCAAGAAGCTGCATTGTACCCTGAGAGGCGGCATTATACCCTGAGAGGCGGCATTGTACACCAAGAAGCTGCATTGTACCCTGAGAGGCGGCATTATACCCTGAGAGGCGGCATTGTACACCAAGAAGCTGCATTGTACCCTGAGAGGCGGCATTATACCCTGAGAGGCGGCATTGTACACCAAGAAGCTGCATTGTACCCTGAGAGGCGGCATTATACACTGAAAAGCTGTATTATAAAAGTGATCTGTTTTTTATGTAAGAATGCAAGTCATCATGGTTTAAGAGGGCATTCTGGCTCTTGAGACACCACAGGTTTTGTTAGGGTATACTGGCTCCAGTCTTTTGTAAGGGTTAAAAATAAATGAAGTAGAGGTGGGGGAACTAAGCAGCAGGATGTAGCTTGACATGTGGTGGAATCTGACCTTAGGTCACAGCTTGTGTGACAGGCTATCAGCTCAGGCTGCAGGTCCCTCCATTCAGCGCTGCTGCTTGTGTGTCTGACGGCAGCCAGGACTCCCCTGCTCTCTATTGCAGAGTTGCTGGCTGCGTCTTCCTGATGATGAGACGCACGGACAGCCAGGAGGGAGGAAGTGAGTGACAGTCTGATCACAGCTCACTCCTGTAGTGGTGCAGCCTGACAGGAGTGCAGTGCAATGCAGACACTGGCCAAGTTTCCCGACAGTTTTAACAAGGTTACAGACGTGAATGTGCCAAACATCCCTACATGTTATATATAATCCAAACACTTATTGTATCTGGGTGGATGAGGGAGATCTATGTATATGGCAATAAGTACAGTGCCCACTTTACATCCCTCACCCACCCACAAGGTCAGATACAACAACTGATTGTTACATGTATGGATGTGTGTATGATTGCACAACCAGGTCTGTAACCTTGTTACTTACTACAGAGTGCTGAACAGATATCTCTCTTCCCTCCCAGCAACAGCCATATTACCTTCTCCTGCTGCTGCTGCCGGGTCCTCCTCTCTTCATTTCCCGACCTCACCCGCTCTGTTAAGTTACAGCCAATCATGAATAACCACTAATAGTCATGTGATTCACATGACATAACTGCGTGGCTGAAGCAGAGGGAAAGGATCGGAAAGATGAAACAAGTAACTACATCGTCCCGGTACTTCTTTACAGCGGCGGCAGCACAGTCATAAGCGGCGGGGACTGAAGGGGCAGAAAGACAGGCGGCATTTCATCACATGTGATGCGCCTTTCCCACACCAGGCGCCTGTAGGCACGTGCCTACAGTGCCTAGTGGTAAATCCGGCCCTGCTGGGCATTGATGCAATACAGCAGATGTATTAGTTACCTCAGCAACAGCAATTTCCCTCACACACTGCACTGCCTGAGAAACCTTCCTAACTCCTCCTATTTTAGAACAGTTTAAGAAGGAAACCACACTATCTAGCGATTTCTTAAGATGTCTGAGACAAGTCTGCACACATTTCTAAAAATCTAGCAATATTTTGTCTCGCGCTCTTGATAAATGTCCCCCACTGTCTTCTGGGAGGTGGGGCGTGGCTGAGTTACCGCTCATTGCCCCTCACAATCAGGATGTGTGAGGAGGCGTGGCAGACACACCACTCAACCACTTTACTTTGTAGCGATCTGTGATAGGGAAAGGTGCAAACATAAGGGGTGCAGTTTAGACAGAGTGGCTCTCGATTGCACTGAGAGCCAGTCTGCCGCAGTGTGTGTGAAATGGCTAATGGTGCGGTGCGATTGTCCTGTGGTGGGCTGTCCTGCTGCAGGACAACGCACTTCACCATGTGTGGAATTACCCAAAAGGTTTCCACTGTAGGTAAACTCTGATGTGCATTTTTGTGCAGAGTGAATTGTTTACACTTTTTTGACAGGTGTTCTTTAAATTCCTATGTAGCTGAATGCTGATGGAAATGGAAGAGAATCTATTTAAGTTTTCACTAAATTTCCTATTTCAATTATCCACCCACTGGCTTAATCAAAGGCACAGTTACCCTTTAAAGTGTTAGCCTGTGGGCACAGGGTGCTGTGTATTTAATATAAAGAATGGCGTTTAATTACACTTAGTAAACAGCTGAGATAAATTTAGCCTTTTAAAGGTTTACAGTTGTTGAATATATTCATTTTACTCTTTTCGTTTGCTTCCGGCTGTTTAAATTGTACATTTTGAAAGAAATACTAGCTTAAAGATTAATGAGTATAAGCTGCTATATTGTACCGTTAGCTTACAAATTAAAAAGAAGGAAAAGTTTCCAATAGTTTGGTGTGTAAAAGAAGAAATTACATGCAAATTTTGGGATTTGGATTTTGGGGTCCATTTTTTCCCTTTTTCAATTCCCAGAAAAAAAGATATTTAAAGAATTGTGTGGGGTGTGGTCCCCTTAAGTCTAAGTGGCTAAGGCAGTGTAAAAGTGACCACACACCCAAAAAATGTTTAAATACTTTTTCAATTCAAGAATTGCAATTTGTTTTTCTGACTGATTGGTCAGATTCTTTATATGTTGCAATCAGTTGATATGTGGCAAAAATAGATCAAACTCGAGATCAGATGGTAAATTTTGGTCAGTCAGGCCCAATGGGGAGCCCAGGTAGGTTGACGGCCTATAGCGTTGCACTGTGAAAATGATTGAAAGTCTGAGTGCTGTGTATGGGGGGGGGGGGGTTGATCCTCTCTGATCAGATTCAGATCAAAGAGGAATCTACAGCATAGATCATATGCAGCTTTTGCAGAGGGGTGAGTGTATTTCCCTTCTCAGCCTCCTGTCACACTGAACTGCCCTCAGCCAGTCAGTGAGGAGCAGGAATGTGGGGGGGAGGGGAGATGACAAGCTTCCCTTTCCCTGGCAATGTACCAAAATAGAGCCAGGCTGACTGAGATAAGATTCATTACAGCAGACACATTTATGATTATATTGGAATGCTTGCAATGCAGACTGCATGTAGACTACATAATAAACGGAGAGCAGTGGGTACATGGAATTTAATTTGTGTGGCTGGCAATCATGCTTTAAATTAACTTTTCAGCACTCTGCAATTGAAATAGTATTAAAAACTACTGTCAAAATTATTCTGAGTATTTACTTGCTTGCTGGTGTGGTGGTCGAATATGCATTTTATTAGGTGTGAAAATATCACCATATGAAACCTGAATTGAATAAAGACCATGGTTTTGATAAGCTTGAAAATGGGGGAGAAACCGAGAGCCCAATATGGTGCAGTATGTTAATATGGAGAGGTCTGTTGTGAATAAATGAGATGATTATACTCACAAGGGTGGGTCGCCACAAAGGCAACCACTGGAAAGGCCGGCGGGGAGAATTGTAACCTGACCCCGCTCAGGTTAAAAAGTCGCTCTCTGTAGATAGGAGAAAATGGGGATACACCCCTCCACCAAGGGTGGACTAGATGATATTGAAATATGATAACAGAGGCGCCAAGCAGAATAAAATTAGTTAAAATTGTTAAAAAGGGGGAAGTGGGTGGACTCACCTCCCTTCTGAAAAAAATGGCCGGACAATGGACAGGTTACTTACAGTCTAAAGTAACATTTATTAGTAACTCCACTTTGGAGTTACTAATAAATGTTACTTTAGACTGTAAGTAACCTGTCCATTGTCCGGCCATTTTTTTCAGAAGGGAGGTGAGTCCACCCACTTCCCCCTTTTTAACAATTTTAACTAATTTTATTCTGCTTGGCGCCTCTGTTATCATATGGTTTTGATAAGGTTTGTTTTTTTAGTGGAGTTATGCTTTAATACCAGAGCTTAAAGAGGACCTCCAGTGAAAATAACGTAACAATAAAAGTGCTTAATTTTTACAATAATTATGTATAAATGATTTAGTCAGTGTTTGCTCATTGTAAAAACTTTCCTCTCCCTGAATTACGTTCAGACATTTATCACAGGGTGACATTTTTACTGCTGGCAGCTGATGTCACTGGAAGGAGATGATGCTTGCATTTTTGGCAGTTGGAAACAGCTGTTATTTCCCACAATGCAACAAGGCTCCCACAGTGTGATGTCAGTACCTCAGTGCTGTGAGGCACTGACATCACACTGTGGGAGGGGTTTCACCACGAAATCAGCCATACAGAGCCTCCCGATGATCCGTTTTAGAAAAGGAATAGATTTCTCATGGCAAAAGGGGGTATCTGCTACTGATTGGGATGAAGTTCATTTCTTGGTTACGGTTTCTCTTTAAAACATAAGGCGAAACGGGGGTCACTTCTCCCCCTCTGTCCCCCTCTCTTTCGATCTAAATGCCCCCGGCAGCCTCCTCCAGGTCACTGGAGACGGGCATTAGTGCGCAGTCGCTGGCCCGGCCGGGAGCAATACGAGCATGACGTCACGATTATGTCATGCGCAGAGCACTCCCGGCGTGCACAGACGAGCCAGTGACTGCACAATAATGCCCGACTCCGGCAACCGGAGGCTTCCAGGGTGGCATTTAGATCAAAAAAGGATTGGGACAGGGGGGAGCAGTGGCTGTCAGGACAGCTTCCAGCACATGCCTGCTCCCTCAGTATTTCCTTAGGTTTTCAACTCTGGTATTCTTTAAAGAAAACCTGAACTGAACATTAAAAGTCAAAATAAACATACACAAGTTATACTTACCTCCTGTTTAGTCTACTCCTCAATCTCTTTCTCCTCTCCTGCATCCTGTCTGACCACTGTGATCAATGAAATTCTCCGTCCTCCATTTTGAAAATGGCTATTACCCCATAACAGCTTCCTGGTCAGCACACTGTTAAACTGTAACATCGCCCACTTGAGCCATAGGCAAACATGGACGCATCAGTTCTCCTCTCAGTTGTAACTGACAGCAACTGATATATAACTGACAGCAACTGATATATTTCAGTTCTGACAAAATGTTGTCAACTGGAAGGAATCACTGTAAAAAGAGGAACTGATGGCAAGGTAACTATGTAATGTTCATTTGAAGTTACCTCGTGTTTATTTTAAATAATTTTACTCAGTACAGGTTCTCTTTAAGCTCTGTAAAATGCATAAATGAATGCGTACTTGTAATAAAATACATTCTCAAGATTGACAATGGCTACGGGATTATTCAGTATATATTATTTTTGCCTTTCCAGCAAACTTCCAACATGGGTGCGAGGATTTGTGCCAAAGATTTTCTACATCACAGAAAAGGCTTGGAACTATTATCCTTACACAATCACAGGTAAAAGTGCTGCACATTATGTACAATCACAACCAGACTTAACAGGCATATTATGTTTCTCATCTGTCTCTGGCTGTAACACACAGGTGTTCAGAGCATTGCTTCAAAACTGTTAGCCAACAGTAAAATTTAAAGGACAACTGAAGTTAGAAGAATATGGACGCTGCCATATTTCTTTCCTTTTAAACATTGCCAGTTGCCTGGCAGCCCTGCTGATCTATTTGGCTGCAGAAGTGTTTGAATAAAACCAGAAACGAGCATGCAAGCTAATCTGACTAATGTCAGAAGCATCTGATCTGCATATGCTGGTTCAGGGTCTATGGCTAAATGTATTAGATACAAAGGATCAGCAGGATAGCCAGGCAACTGGTATTGCTTAAAGTGGACCTCAACTCTAGCACAGGACAGAAGGAAAACAGAGAAATGCACCCTGTATGTGTTTAGGGAGGCCTGTCTAATTCCATGTCGTTATGTTATAAAGAATAGAATTCCTTATTTCCCCCTGTACTGTGTACTTCTGAAATGAATGGCTGTGAATGTCCACCATACTGACTGCTTGACAATGCTGTGCCCCTGTACCATAAACATTTTCATTAACTGAAGATTAGAGGCAGGAATAACCATTTGGAATTGAAACAAGTATCAGAGGCCTTCACCCCAAATGCATTTCCATTATATATCACCTTTCCCTTAGTCGACTGGATCATTACAGCAGTTCTAGTTAACGTCTAGCTGACCGCTCCATGCCAGTTGGCGTGAACGCAGCCCCAGGACCTCTCCACACCGATTGTCTCCCAGCAGCGCTCCAGTTCAGAGACTGTTAGACGGCGAATCCGCCATCTCATTAGGCTGTACAGCTCTGCGATCGAAGGCAGCGCTGTACTGGGGACAGCCGTGTGACACAGCTGTCGCCCTGGGACACAGGAGAGTGATAGGCTGAAGCCTATGACAGCCGATCGCCGTGATTGGCTGGCTGGGGAGAGGGAGGGATTGCAGAAAAAAAAAAATAGGTAAATTTATTTAAAAAAAAAAAAAAATATTTATAAAAAAAATAAATACACACTAGGGGAGCGATCAGACCCCACCAACAGAGAGCTCTGTTGGTGGGGAGAAAAGGGGGGGGATCACTTGTGTGCTGAGTTGTGCGGCCCTGCAGCGAGGCCTTAAAGGGAAGGTTCAGGGAGGGTGGTTAAAAAATAAAAATCAATTTCCACTTACCTGGGGCTTCCTCCAGCCCGTGGCAGGCAGGAGGTGCCCTCGCTGCCGCTCCGCGGGCTCCCGGTGGTCTCCGGTGGCCGACCCGACCTGGCCGGCTGCCAGGTCGGGCTCTTCTGCGCTCCAAGGCCTGGCACTTCTGCGTCCCCCGCCGGCGCGCTGACTTCATCGGACGTCTGCCGGGCTGTACTGCACAGACGCAGTAGTTCTGCGCCTGCGCAGTACAACCCGGCGGACGTCCGCTGACGTCAGCGTGCCGGCGTGGAACGCAGAAGTGCCAGGCCTTGGAGCGCAGAAGAGCCCGACCTGGCAGCCGGCCAGGTCGGGTCGGCCAGCGGAGACCACCGGGAGCCTGCGGAGCGGCGGCGAGGGCACCTCCTGCCTGCCACGGGCTGGAGGAAGCCCCAGGTAAGTGGAAATTGATTTTTATTTTTTAACCACCCTCCCTGAACCTTCCCTTTAAAGCTGCAGTGGCCAATTAACAGAAAAATGGCCTGGTCTTTAGGGGGGTTTAACACTGCGGTCCTCAAGTGGTTAAAGGAAACCTGAAGTGAGAGGGATATGAATGCTGCCACATTTATTTTCTTTTAAACAATACCAGTTCCCTGACAGTCCTGCTGATCTCTTTGGCTGCAGTAGTGTCTAAATCACATGGAGATAATCTAGTCAGACTTCAGTGAGAGCACCTGATCTGCATGCTTGTCCAGGGTCTATGACTAGAGTATTAGAAGCACAGGCTAAGCAGAACAGCCAGGAAATCTGTATTGTTTGAAAGGAAATAAATGTGTCAGCCTGCATAATGCCAATTGAGGGGGAACCAACAGTACGTTTTTGTTTTTCCTGAAATGTGGAGGAAACCCGTTGTGCTCAATGGTAATTCATGTGAACATGGGGAACATACAATCTCCATGCAGTTGGTGTCCTGGCAAAATTCAGCAATTTAGTAATCCTATTATGAAAATATTGGCTTTCTGATGAGTCAGAAATTCCCCTGAAGTCACATTTTAACTAGAGTTTATTTTATAGTACAAAGCAGGGTGTGTTTGCAATATTTACCATTTTAAAGAGCATCCTCATGTTTGCACTTCATAGTGGTGTTATGAAAGCTGGATTACATTTAGATTGGAGGACAGTTTGACATCGGTTGGATTTGTTTTTCTAGTAAAGCCTTATTAACAGTGTCAACATGAGCAATGGGTTGCGGTTCTGCCTTGCATAGCAACCACCTAAAGTGCACCTGCTGTGACAGAAATCAGTAAGCTGTTATTGCTGACTTGCTTCTCATTCTACTAGTAGCTTAGCATAGATCACCTGGACCTGGCATGCTGCGCAATATCAGATCATCCCTCATCTCTTCTGGTGAGGAAGTATAGTGTGATCCCACCCAAAGGGAACAGACCGCAATAACAGCCAAAGGTCACTTTTCTATTATATTCAGAATTTCTTGACTTATGCCTTACAAGATCTGGCTAGTGTGCCCATTTTATAACTGCAAACATTCCTTGAATTTGTATTCGGCTTAAAGAGATACTTAAAGTGAACCAGAGACAAAGCACCCTCATGTATTTTACCATATATATCAGTGGGAACATTAGAGAAAACACCTACCCTGCTCTCTGTTTCATTCTTCACTGCTCAGCCTGCTTGTTATCAGCCCTGATAAAATCCCTGAGCATTCAGTCTGGCTTTGCTCAGGAATCATTATAGCTGAGCCAAAACGGGACAGGCTTGGGCTTGAAAATACATCAAAGAAGAAAGACTCAGCTATTATGATTCCTGAGCAATGGTAAAATACATGAGGGTGCTTCGTCTCTAGTTCGCTTTAAGCCTGAGGAAAAAGCATTTTAACCTATTTGGAGCTTCTTGCACCCCCTGCAGTCAATCCTGTGCCCCTGCTGTCCTTCCAAGGCCATAAAAACAGCAGCGGCGACCCCCTCAAACCTGGCTGGTCATGGCCACTTTCAGGCTACTGAGTCTGTGCGGCTCTGTTGCACATCCTGATAACACTCCCCGCTCTGCACATGCGCAGTAGCGCTTTTTCCCATAGTGTGCATGCGCAGAATGCCGCTATGCATAGGGGAGCTGCAAGGAGGTGCGTGGCTGGCCAGCTTTGCGGGTGCTCGCCGCTGCGGACTGGAGGGTCCCGGAAAGGACGGCGCAGGCACAGGATGACTGCAGGGGGCTGCAACCAGCTCCAGGTAAATTAAAAAGCCTTCTTTTTAGGCTTTAGATTTCCTTTAAGTAAGCTTAAACACACTAGACCGCGGTTGTTGGAAAACGAGAAATCCACAGGAGCTAGCAACGAGCTAACAACGTCTGTGCACATTGATGTCACAACAATGGTCTGCCGATCATATCGTGACCGGAAGCAAGAAGATAAGATCCGGAAGGGCGAGATTCACAACAAATGAGTAGTTTGAATGCATCAATCGTTTGTCATTGTTCGGTACTAACAACTTGCACCGATTATTGATCGAGCCAATCCACCAGGACAGATCTGTCTACATAGGCGATAATCACTGTCTTTTACTGTGTTGGGACACCTTTTTTTTTCAAAATGATTTACAGCTCACCCAACATTTATAGTTTATATCCGGCGACGACCGCTACAGAACTTTAAAAGGAGAATAAATATGTCAAAACTGAAGCTGGGCATACACTGTACAGTGTGTGCTCTCTCAACATTATTTTAGTATGTACTCCTCATGAAAGCCTGTGCTTACCAAGGTTCCCCCTGACACTGGTAACATTATCTTCCTAGGTACCCCTAGACCAGTGATAGGCTCTCCAGCTGTTAAAGAACTACAAGTCCCACAATGCATTGCACAGCCACAGTCATGATTCATAAAGACAAATGCATTGTGGGACTTGTACTTCCTTAACCTCCTTAGCAGTATGCCCAACATACCGCTCGCTTGAATTACAAGTCCCCCACAAAGATTCTAAAAGATGTAATGCCCCCACAAGCTGTAGCTAGCACTAGGCTAGCTAGTATAAGTAGCCGGCACCCTCTGATCGCCACCGATCCCCCAATCAAGCCACTTAATACATTACCCCCCTGGCTCCAGCGATCGGCACAGCCTTTCCGCACAGCTCCGGTCTCTCTATGGAGAGGATCGGGTCTGATCGGGTCCTCATAATGAAGTCCAGAGCTGTGCGGGGAGGCTGCACTGATCGCTGGATCCAGGCTGGGTAAAGTATAATCGGGGGAGCGGCGGCGATCGCAGGGTGCCGGCTGCTTATGCTAGCTAGTCTAGTGCTAGCTACAGCTTGTGGGGGCAATAAATCTTTTAGAATCTTCAGGGGGACTCAGGAGGGTTAACAGCTGGGAGAGCAAAGTTTGCAGATCACTGCCCTAGACACATATACATTCTGGTCATTTTTTTAAACCTTTATTAAACCCAAGTCCCTAGTACCCTTCAAGAGTACCCCCAAAGCTACGCATACCAATTGTTGAGAACCTAGGTGCTAGATAGGGTAAACGATTGATGCTTTCCTGATAGTGATTATTACTTGTCTGTCACATTGCACTAGCCGATATTCTATTCCATTTGGGCAGAAATCCTGTCCCAGGGCTGGTGCACACCAAGAGCACATCTGAGTGCTTTTAAAATCGCTAGCGCTTTGAAACCCGCTTAGCTAATGTGTTTGTATGTGCTTGTTCACACCAGAGCGATGTGATTTTTTTTTTTTTCCCAATCTCAAAACACATCTCCTGCAGCGTTTGGGAATCGATTATTCCTCAATGTATAGTATAGGAAAAGTGGAGAAACGCTCTAAAAAGTGCTGAACAGAGCGTTTTTTTGCCCAAAGCTGGTCACTTCCATATCAAAGTTTTCAAGAACTACAAAAATCGCTAGGCATGAATAGGAAATCTCAAAGCACATGCCCAGAACCACTACTGCAAATCGCTAAGCGTTTGCGATTAAGCGATATGTTACTGCAAATGTTATTATACAAGAGGGTCACACAGAGAGCACAATTGTATTTACGTTTGCAACACATGGATGATTTTTGGATTTTTTTTAAAAAAATCCTGACCAAATCTAAGAATTTCGGTTTAATTTATTTAACTAGGTTATGTTCATCTACTTTTAGGTCTTGTTTGAAAATCAGATGGCGTTTTAGGTCACATTCATATAAAAACACACAACACACACTCACATACATCAAACATGCATACACACACACACTACACACACACTGGACACACACACACACACACACACACACACACACACCACACACCACACACACACACTCACTCACATACATCAAACATGCATACACACACACACTGCACACACACTGCACACACACTGGACACACACACACTGGACACACACACACACCACACCACACACCACACACATACATCAAACATGCACACACACACTGCACACACCCACTGCATACACACACACTGCATACACACACACACACACACTGCATACACACACACACACACTGCATACACACACACACACACACACACACACACTGCATACACACACACACACACACACACACACACACACACACTGCATACACACACACACACTGCATACACACACACACACACACACACACACACACACGTCCAACACACACACACACACACACACACACACACATCCATCTCACACACACACATCCATCTCACACACACACACACTCACACACACACACACACACTCACACACACATACACTATGTTCCCTCATTTCCCGCATTTTCCTTGGTTGTTGTCATCAGCATGAGTCGCCCACGGGAAGTCAGTATGGTGACTGTAATAATTAGGTGTCTGCAGTGATTGCTTGACTCTAGGCTGAGATCAGGCAGGTGCACTGTGATCAGAGAGTGAGGGAGTTTGACTGAAGCTTGTCACTGAACTGGCACTGAGCAAACACAGAACAAATGTTTGCGAGATTGTCGTTTGAACAAGAATTGTGGGGGTGGGAGGCTTTATACTCCATACAGCTTTGTGGAAGCATTTATTTATAGAGAGACTGCGGGATCTTCTGGGGTGGAAGCCTATTTATCAACTGCTAGAGAACAGAATTTCTGAAGCACATCAGGATAGTTGACTGGTTAGGGCTCTCCCATTGCCCCTCTATGATTCTCAGTTATAGGACAAGTGCACTTAGGCTCTGCTCCCACAACAACTGATTACATTTCAATTATGCAAGGGCACTCCTTTTATCATGTAAACTGCATTTTATCCTCCTCACTAGTCTGATGTTTCCAAATCACAAATGCCGTGGCATAGCTAAGAAGCTACGGGCCTCAGTGCAAGATGTACATTGCCGCCCTCCCCCCCCCCCCTTCCCGAAGTACTCTATACATAACAATTGATACAGCGCATCAAAACCTGCCAAGGTCAACCACGGTGTCAGAGGGGCAAGAAGGGGATGGGGAACAGTTTGTTGATTATTATCATGCAAAGCATCTATAGAAGTGATCATTACAAACACAGGACCAATAAAAAGCTAATACTGCTTTTGAGGGAGAGCCTTACTGGTCCCCGGTTCGGTAGAGACCTCTGCAACCCCTATTGCTACACCACTGACTGCATGCTGCATATATTTTTTTCGTACTTTTGATTCTGAAGTGAGAGCAAGGCCTTATAGTCAGGGGTGCTGCTAATGATTTTGTGGCCCATCCCCAACACTCACAGACCTGCAGATCAGTGGTGACCCGAAGTAGCAGACAGTAACCGTGCGGCACACTTCAAATGCAGGAAGTGACCAATGACCTCACTTCCGCTTCTGCAGTCTACTGCATGGCCACTGCGCCGCTCTCCCCTCAGACCTCAGATCAATGGCAATGAGAACAGTATGCCAGTGATGGTGAGGCAGCAATGTCCGAGCAAGTCACAGACTGGGCAACCCTGACAGCATGGAAGGCCCCTGCTGTGGGTGAGGCCCTAAGTGGCTGCTTGGTTTCCTGGGCCACGCTGCACCCCTGCTTATAGTACACTTAATCTTACGTGATAAAAACAAGGAACACCAAGAGCCCCAATCGTGTAATATGTACTGGTAAATCATTACTAGATAGAGTAAATATTAATACTCACAAACCAGGGTTACCATTAGGCAACCACTGTAAAGGCAGGTGGGGAGATTTTCCTGACCCCACTCAGGAATAAGAAGTCGCTTTCTGTAGATGAGAAAAAAGGGGGTTCAACCCTCCACCCAGGGTGGACTCAATATTATGCAGGAGAACAGAGGCGCCAACAGGATAAAAGGAAGCTAAATGAGCCTTAAAACCAAATTCTTGGTAGAGGAGGTAGTGGTGGACTTACCTCCTCCAAGTAGACACACAATGACTGTAGTAAAGACAGTCAATAAATGGTATTTATGAACTCCAAATATGCAACGCGTTTCACAGGTTTGATGCCGCTTCATCAGGCAATAATGGAGCAATAGCATATGTGGTCAGTAGAAGAGCCAGGCACCTCAGAGGTATATAATTATCATTATAGTGTATTCTACTTTAGATCATCGTAAATCGACTCTGTCACTAAACATTTCTTGTGGGGAGCTCAGCAGCATGCATCTGCATTGGTATCTGCGGGACATAAGGCCCATACCCAAGATGCGATTTTTACAGCGTTTTTTTGCGACATCGTTTAACAAAGCCTTGTTAAAGAATGTTGCACAACGCAGCCACCTGTGGCGATTGATTGTTTTTAAACAACCGTCACATCAAATCCAATTGTGAAAGATCGCCATAGATGCACAAAAGTAGCGAGACCCATAGTGTGCCGTCGTTCCCGCTGCAGGATTCGGCGGGTCGACGGAAGTTCCCCGATCCATCTTCTGCAGTCTTCACGTGGGTGCCTAGCTTTAGATCCTGAGATAAAATTTGCTTGCAGTATATAATAAACTAGTGGTTCACTTTAAGTATATGGCACTGATAATCGCAGGCTGATTCCAGCTAATTACCGCCACTCGAGTGATTGCAATTAGAAGGGATGGGGGAAAACAATTTCTTTTATCTCGCAGTAAGAATAGGCCAGGCTGCCAGGTATTTTATTGCTGGTGCAGTCTTTTAGAATCTGTAGTTTAAATGACCTTGTTTTAGTGGGCTGCCTGATCAAGAATTAACACAAAAATGAGAGTTGAGCATTTACGCCTGCTGCATACACTTATCCTATTTTTACTTATGTAGGCCTATTGTATGTTCTGACTAATTATTGCAATCAGCTGAATTTATGCTGTTTTTCGAATATATGGTTGTGGCCAGCCATGGCTGTGAGTGGTATTGTGGTTGTGGCTTTTGCCACCCCCGGCTGATACTCGGGTCAAACATTTCTCCAGTTGCTTTTTTTTATTTATTTATTTATTTATTTTTATTATATTTTTTTTTTAGGTAAAAGTTGGTGTCGGCTTATACTTGAGTATATCTGGGTAACTTATTTGTATGTTTTGGGGAGGTGGGAGGAAACTGGAGTGCCTGGAGGAAACCCATACAGACACGGGGAGAACATGCAAACTCCGTGCAGATAGTGCTCTGGCTGGGATTGGACTCAGCGCTGCAAGGTGAGAGTGCTAACCACTACACCACCATGTTGCCCAATATAAACTTCTATAAACCAGAGCATCTCCTGTTCAGGAATCCATTCCAGAATGGTTGGATGGGTCCTGTCCACATCTCTGCAGCGGTGGTTCACAATGTATCGCCAATGAAAAAAGAGATGTCATTTAGCCTCAACAGATGTCCGGAATACTCACGTTGGGCATCTGATCAACTTGTTTGCCTTTCTAAATAGCCTTTTCTGTATGCCTAGAATTGAGCAAGCCTGAAAGTCTCAGATGTCCAGGTTGTATTTCAGTACAAGACTTCTGTTCACAGTCAGGAGGAGAAAAACCAGAGAGATTCAGTTAAGAAAGCATAAATAGGGCTGGTGGTTTTGACATCTGCAATAAACCATAACAGTATGATTGTGCTAAGAATTTAATGTACTCCTATCTAACCTGTTTTTTTAATTCTCTTTTTTTATCTACTTCCTGTTGGCCATTGCACAGAATATACGGTAAGTCACATGATCCTATGTATTGTTTCTTGTGAGCTATCAGGTTTTACTGTAATGTACATGTTGTTGGCTGATTCATTTACAGTACGCTTACGAATGTTTCTCAAGTGTCTTGCCTGTTAGGCTGGAAATTCAAGGTGTGTTATGAAAGGGCTCCTCCTGCACCTTCGGCTTTAGTATGTTTGTAAATGATGGGGATTGGGGGATTTTGGAATTTTGACAATATCGTGTTTACATCAGGAAAATGTAGCCACTCCTCTGGCTGTCCACGTGATTGGCAGAGGCCACGCTGTTCTCCCTTCCGACAGGAAGGGTGATTGGTGCAGGCAGACGGTAGGTGCGGGTGCATGCAGATGGTACAGGTTGCCACACTGTAAGCTTAAAGGGGCACTATGGCGAAAAATTGTAAAATTGAAAATATGTGCAAACATTAGCAAATAAGTATGTTTTTTCCAGAGTAAACTCAGCCATAAATTACTTTTCTCCTATGTTGCTGTCACTTACAGTAGGCAGTAGAAATCTGACAGAAGTGACAGGTTTTGGACTAGTCCATCTCTTCATAGGAGATTCTCAGCAAGGCTTCTTTTCTTTATAAAGATATTCCCTAAAAAGGATGTAAGCAATGATGCTGGCCAGCCTCCCTGCACAGTTTTCTGGCAGTTGGACAGAGCTTTTGAAAATAAATAAATCCCTGAGAATCCCCTATGAAGAGATGGACTAGTCCAAAACCTGTCACTTGTGTCAGATATCTACAACCTACTGTAAGTGACAGCAACATAGAAGAAAAGTAATGTATGCCTCATTTTACTCTGGGAAAAAATGTACAATTTTTCGCCATAGTGCCCCTTTAAGATGCCCATACACTTATCGATTTCCTGTATAGTTTGAACACTCTGATTAAATCTGCTGGGTATATATTCCCCCAAAACTTGCCGACCAATCGATTTTTAATTGATTGTGACCAAAAATCGATCAAAAGTCTTGGGCAGGATGGAAAATCTATATCAATCAGTGGTGGGGCAGGAACTGCAGTAGAATGAAGGCCCATAGTGTTGCACTGCTTCGAACTCTGCCACGTTGTGGTTCGATCAATTTTTGAATAGACTCCATGCTGGAGTGGAATCTATTGAAAGTCAAGGTAATGTGTTTGGTGTCGTAGAGAGGAGACGCTGCGACTGTGTGACGGGGTGAAGAGGGATCCCGGTGATCAGGGCTGTGGAGTCAGTACAAAAATCATCTGACTCAGACTCCTCAGTTTATGAAACCTCTGACTCCAGGTACCCAAAATGGCTCCAACTCCTTAACTTCGACTTCTTAGTCTAATACTTACCAGGGATGTGGATTTGGTACAAAATCCCCCGACTCTGAATCCTCAGTTTAGGAAATCTCCAACTCCAGGTGCCCAAAATTGCTCCGACTTCTTGACTTCAGCTCTGACTCCACAGCCCTGCCGATGATGAGACCGGTAACTATTCCAGCTTGCTCCGCATACTCTGCATATGGCTGGGGGGGGGGGGGCACAGGTGCGCCCAGAGGCTAGTACCTCCTTAGCCTCTGCCTTGGCCCAATTCATAGACTGCTGTTAAGTCCAGCAAAGAGTTTCTCACACACAGGAAGTAAGCATTACAAACCATGCCTGCTATCTAATAGCACTTAATGGAAAAATAGTAAATGAGCAATTAATAAATCTTTGTATATTGCAAATTATGATTTTTTTTCGCACAATATGAATTTGTTACACCTGAACTATGGTTTACATTCCAGAAACAAGGGTTCCTGCAGATTTGGAGGGAATTGAACTGGGACAATTGTTTGGTTGCCCCACCCATCGTACACCACTTGCATAAGTCTTAAGCCGGTGGAGTGCATTTCGATTTGTTCGCGAGGATTATTTCTGTACGCTGAATTAAGTTTTAAGCAAACCGTTGTAAAGTATGCGCTTGTTAGATAACCTTTACTACCTATTGGGCCAAGTAATAAACTATTCATCCAAAAAAAGTTCAAAGGATTCATTTGAAATGAAGCAATTCAGTCTAGATCTCCTAACAAGGCATGTTGTGGGTCAGAGTGAAAGGAGTGTGTTTCGTAACCAAAGACCCAATATAAATGTCCATTTACTCTCCAAGCAAGCCTCGTAAAACTATTCACGGTGAAATGTTTATTACTGCCACCAGGTTAAACATCTGTTTGATGTCACACAGATATAAAAAGTTAAGCGTTTATTTTGTAATGAGCTGAGATGACTGATCTACAAATATGGAGTGCTTTGTAGTTTAAAGGTCTGCAGAAACTTTATTGAACTCCAGACTGTTTTGTTGTGTGGACAGTCTTCTAGTTTTATTGTTTATGCACAATGTGTTGGTCACAAAGCACCTGATCTGATGTAGTTTCATAGTCCTCTTACCACCAGCGTGATCTATGTCAAAGTACAATATAAAAGCAGTAACTGGCATGATTACAAGCCATGATCCATATCCAATTTTTTTTATTTTTTTATGATGAAGCCCATAGACCATAAAAATAAAATACGAGTTGATCCACCCAACTGTTTGCATATCAGGACTAAACGATTCAGTTAAGTTACAAATAGAGGTTTTATGTTTTTGCAGTCTAAAGCCGGTTTTACTCACGAAAACAGAAAAGCAGAAGATACTGGCACCAGTATGCAGCGGGGATGAAATGGCCACCCTTGGGCTTACCTGGAGCGTGCTCCGATTACCACCAATGCATTAAAACCAAGGAGGAGACAAGACGAGCAAAGCTACATAAACTCTTTATTGTGGCCGGGTAAACATAGTGGGAAGTACCACTGTGTCTACCCGGCCACAATAAAGGGTTCTTACGCTACCCGGCCACAATAAAGGGTTTTTACGCTACCCGTCCACAATAAAGTGTTTTTACGCTACCCGGCCATAATAAAGGGTTTTTACGCTACTCGGCTACAATAAAGGGTTTTTACGCTACCCGGCCATAATAAAGGGTTTTTACGCTACTCGGCTACAATAAAGGGTTTTTACGCTACCGGCCATAATAAAGGGTTTTTACGCAGCTGTGCCAGTCTTCTTCTTGGTTTTAAAACCGGTTTTACATTTGAGGAAACCATATATACCATACATACTCGAGTATAAGTCTAGAAATTTAAGTCTGACTCACTAAATAAAAGTATAGTGGTCAACTTATACACAAGTCACAGGAAACACTGAACACACTGAGTAATGTATGTACTATTTGTGACATTCCCATTTGCAGCAATTTACCCAGTGGTAAGTGACACACTCTTGATAATTGAAATGCCAAGAAAGTACAGAGTCTGAAAGTCCTGGCCACAACAGTTAACAAGGAAGGGGCAGAGGGGAAATACTGGGCTGCAGGAAGTGAATGATTGCTGCACTTGAGGGCCTGGAGGAATTGGAGGAATTAATGGCTGCACTTAAGGGACAGGAGGGGTTAATGGCTGCAATACTGTGTGAAGCGCAGTCAATAACCTCTCCTGGTCCCCAAGTGCAGCCATTAACTTTGCTGGGTAGACTTATAGAGGGTCTTGAGAGGATCAAATATTGGAGTCGGCTTATACATGAGGTCGACTTGTATTAGAGTATATACGTAGATTCCTATGACTCTTCGGCAGAGTGTGCTGGCAGGTTCATATGCATAGTGCCTTCCCCTCGCCCCGTGACATATTCCCTGCTGGACAGGAAGTATGTCACTCGGATTCCTGGCTTCCTTGTCGTATTTGCATTATTCCGCGCCACACCACCGCCAACAAATTTTATCTGGAGCCAATAAACAGTGAACCTATAATAATACTTCACTACCTCTGAAAAATATCATAACAAAAGAGATGTGTATGCTTTGATATGTGCAAAATGATGGGAAGGAATCCCATGTTTGATTTTTATGTATTTTGTCTACATATTATGACTAGGGATGCTCAATGGGATGCAAATCATTTCTCCTTTCATTTAAAGGGGTTCTTTCGCGAATGAGGAAAAAAATAAAAAGTGGTTTATGCATAAACTATTAAACATCCTTCTAAAATAGTGTAAAATGTTTTTTTTTAAAATGAATGGTTTAATCAATACAACATGTAATGTAAATAGTGACGGATGAGGGCTGGGAGGCTAATCCATTTGTTAGGGAGGGGGGTGTTTTTTTTACTTTTCACAAACATAACTCCTGCCTAAGTAGTTTTCAGTGGTATAACCCACTTCTAGCAGGAATTGCCTAAAGGCTGAGCTCAACTGAGCTGCTGAATATGTTGTACATTGTTGCTAGGCAACCAGAGGCCATGCAGAGACACTTTTGTGAAAAAGTCATAAGCTGCTAGGCAAATTAATCAGTCCCATCTATACCATATGATTCCTTGTCAGATTCGATTTAATTTGATTTGAATTATTGATTTGATTCAATCTGACATGTCTGATTCATGATTCGATTCAATTTGAATCGAATCATGAATCGGACATGTCAGATTGACTCAAATCAATGAATCAAATCAAATTGAATCGAATCTGACAAAGAATCATATGGTGTAGATGGGACTGATTCATTCTCCCAGCAGCTTATGACTCTTTTTCACAAAGGAGTCTCTGCAGGGCCTCTGGTTGCCTAGCAACAATGTAACCACATATTCAGCAGCTCAACGGAGCTCAGCGTTAGGGTTATAACTACGATTCCTGCTAGAAGTGGGGAAAACTACTTAGGCAGGAGTTATGTTTGTGAAAAGAAAGTAAAAAAACACCACCCCTAACAAATGGATTAGCCTCCCAGTCCTTCATACGTCACTATTTACATTACATGTTGTATTCATGAAACCATTCATTTAAAAAAAAAAAAAAACTTTTTACACTATTTTAGAAAGATGTTTAATAGTTTATGCATAAACCACTTTTTATTTTTTTTCCTCATTTGTGGAAGAACCCCTTTAAATTTCATGTAAATGTTACGCAGCTTGAACTTGGACCAATAAAAATTGACAAGACGTTCTTCTGATTGGTCAAATCTTAAGCTGCATATAGTTTACATTAAGTTTGAATACAAGGATAAATGATTTGCATCTCATTGATAATTAGGGACTAATTGTGACGGATGCGTCTAGTAATGACATTTTTGGTTTTTTTCCTCTGCAGTGTTCATTTCTGCCGAAATTTCAAATCCGAATAGAAACAAAGTTTGAGAATAATAATGGCTGCAATTCGCAGGTAAGCAGATAAAAACTTGCGGAAATGCTGTGACTTCTGCCATTTGGGACGCAGCCATTTGGTCATTTGCTTACACTTAAAGGGAAGGTTCAGGGACTATCCGAAAAAAATAAAAATCCGCATCCACTTACCTGGGGCTTCCTCCAGCCCGTGGCAGGCAGGAGGTGCCCTGGGCGCCGCTCCGCAGGCTCCCGGTGGTCTCCGGTGGCGCGCCCGACCTGGCTAGGTCGGGCTCTTCTGCGCTCCAAGGCCCGGAACTTCTGCGTCCCACGCCGGCGCGCTGACGTCATCGGACGTCCTCCGGGCTGTACTGTGCAGGCGCAGAACTACTGCGCCTGCACAGTACAGCCCGGAGGACGTCCGATGACGTCAGCGCGCCGGCGTGGGACGCAGAAGTGCCGGGCCTTGGAGCGCAGAAGAGCCCGACCTGGCCACCGGCCTGGCCAGGTCGGGCGCGCCACCGGAGACCACCGGGAGCCTGCGGAGCGGCGCCGAGGGCACCTCCTGCCTGCCACGGGCTGGAGGAAGCCCCAGGTAAGTGGATGGGGATTTTTATTTTTTTCGGATAGTCCCTGAACCTTCCCTTTAAACAGGATTTCGGTTATTTCAAGTCTCCAGATGACATATTGATATTTGGCCAAGTGTGACGATGTATTTTCAGCCCTGCTTTTCCTGGCACTGACTGCCCGGCTCTGCGTATTCTTGGCACTGAACTGTGTGGCTGCCTGCAGCTGAATTGTCAGCAAAAAACAACAATTACTGTCTCCCTCTACCGAACATAAAATATTTATCCTTAGAAACTAGCCTTAGACTTTCCACCATCTGGACCAAACATAACCACAGCCCCCACTCCGCCCAGTGTTTAGTATTCATACTCCTCTCCCCCCAAATTAGCATAAGGGTTGGGACCCATTAGGGCGTTTTGGGATCGCCAACAATCGCAAACTCTTTGCCAATGTAGTTGAATAGGACTGAACCCACTAGTGCGATTGCGATTAGGGGTAATTGCAATCACAGGACGTGGCATTTTGAGCACATTTGCGCTCAATGCTAAGTATAGTAGCGCTGCAAAAGCGATTTGAAAAGCGATTTGGGGTGCCGAGCGATTAGAATATTAAATAAACTTTATTATACTCAGCAGGTGTTCACGTGTTCAGCTTCCGTCCATAGCTCTGCCCCCTAAAGGAAGAGGTCACAGGCACTTCTCTGGTCCTAGAGAAGCACCTATGACCGCTTCCTTTAGGACAGGGGTCTCAAACTCCATTTACCTGGGGGGCCGCAGGAGGCAAAGTCAGGATGAGGCTGGGCCGCATAAGGAATTTCACAATCGCGGCACATCGCCGCCTTTGCCCGCCCCTCTCACTCTTCCTTCACAGAGAGGGGCGAGGAGAGGCGGCGATCTACGTCAGGAGGGGCAGAGCTGAAGCTGAAAGCTCTGCCCCTTCCAGAAAATGCCGGCGGATTGCCCCCCCCCCCCCCCCCCCATGCGATTTGGGGGCTCTGCAGCCCTCGTTTAGCAGCGGGGATGCGCCGGATTACTTGGGAGCACTGAGGCGAACTATAAGGAAGCTTTTGCCGGCGAGGCCCACAAAATATTGTATCGAGGGCCGCAAATGGCCCGCGGGCCGCGAGTTTGAGACCCCTGCTTTAGGGGGTGTTGCTACGAATGGAAGCCAGGTGAATATAATAAAGTTTATTTTTTTAAAAATGAATCATTAGTTGAAAGCGCTGCACAGCAATTAACAGAAGTGCTTTACTGTACAGTGCTTCTAATCATTGGAAAACCCCAACGCAATCGCCCTAGGAATAGCTTCGTATAGCGCTGCACCGATGGCTCCCAGCCCCAACATTGTCTGGTGCTTGTTTCTGTTATTCCTCTACACAGCATCATACCCCCCCCCCCTCTCCCATACCCATTACTATTTTACCTCCAAACCTAGTGGAACTACCCCTGCTACATGACACTGCCCCTCCCCTCCCTTCCCCCTCTCATACCCTCAGAGCCTAATAGGCTTCTTTTCTAGTGCATGATTCAGAGGCACCAAAGTGAAATTAAAAATGTTTTTTTTTTTAAATAGAGGAGGTAAAGTTAAACTTGTCTCCTCTCAGGGAAAAACTCAAGGGTGAGATTAAGAACTGTCAGTTTATTGATTCAAATGAACAAAGCTCTCCTAGATGGCAATGCATTTCTCAGGACTAGGCTCCCGCTTCTTGAATAGTTTTGAATGGAGCAGTCCCTGCTACGTTAGGACACTGTCCTGTAGCCAAGCTTACGTGTGTACCTTTACGGAAAAGCGCAAGTATCAAGCAGGGGCAATTGGCACTCTCTTGCTTACAATCAATGAAGCTTGCCTCACAGAGTGCACTTGTCTGATGGCAGGAGGAGCAAAAGTGCTATAGTAGTGATTTTTACCCCATGTGGTCAGTCATTCCCCTGTAAGCTGTCAGCTGGCACTGTAAAGCCTCGTCTACACGAGGCGATCCGGCGGCTCGATTAGCCGCCGGATCACCTCTTCCGCATCCCTGCGCGTGCCCGCCGCGTCCCCACTCGCCCCCGCGCGTGCGTTAGATTCGATCCCCCGCCGGTGCCGCTTATCTTCCGCTCGATTCCCTGCCATTGTCCCCTCGTGGGGAACAAGCAGGGAATCGGCTGCAGCAAAATCGGACCTGTCGGATGTTATCAATCGAGCCGCTTCAGCGGCTCGATTGATAAGTACTATCGGCACGTGTAGACGAAGCTTAATGCTGAGAATACACCATACAATTTTCTGTTAGATTTACCTGCCAGATAGATAAAGTTCAACATGTTGGAAATGTATCTATCTTACCATCTATCTGCCGAGCAATTAGGCATTGTTCTACTCAGCAGGAGATAAACAGAAGACACTGCACCAGAGATAATGACCATTCTCTACAGAAAATAATCTAATTATGCATTCTAACAGAAAATCTAACAGAAAAATCGGACAGAAGAATAACAAAAAATTGTATGGTGTATTCCCAGCATAAGGAGAATGAGGGGCAGCCACTTGCACGAAAGTGCCAGGGAATCAGAAAGCTATTATCTCATGTCTATGGGTGTCTTTATGTTGCCTAGCTAATATAAATAACCCAAGGATGAGTCATACTGCTGTATATGTGGGAAATGTACAGGGCTAGGACCTCTCATTGCATAAAACTGTTTGAAGAAAGGGATCAGATTTTCTGTGTCGTGTTATTATTGTGCCATTATACATGATGATCTGTGTTGTACAGTGTGTTACATAATGTTATGCTGTTATGTGTTGTGAAATCCTCAGATGCAACACTGTGTTTTGATATTGATAATTGCATTTATTTTTTTGTACTGTCATTTGTTGTGCTATGATATGGTACATGCTGTGTTGGTTTTTTGTTATGTTACATATTCTCTTGTACAATGTTCCTATGAGGCTGTTCCAGGCTATATTCTGTTGTACTGTTCCTATGAGGCTGTTCCAGGCTATATTCTGTTGTACTGTTCCTATGAGGCTGTTCCAGGCTATATTCTGTTGTACAATGTTCCTATGAGGCTGTTACAGTCTATATTCTCTTGTACAATGTTCCTATGAGGCTGTTCCAGGCTATATTCTCTTGTACAATGTTCCTATGAGGCTGTTCCAGGCTATATTGTCTTGTACAATGTTCCTATGAGGCTGTTCCAGGCTATATTCTCTTGTACAATGTTCCTATGAGGCTGTTCCAGGCTATATTCTACTGCGCTATGTTCCTATGAGGCTGTTCCAGGCTATATTCTACTGCGCTATGTTCCTATGAGGCTGTTCCAGGCTATATTCTACTGCGCTATGTTCCTATGAGGCTGTTCCAGGCTATATTCTGTTGTACAATGTTCCTATGAGGCTGTTCCAGGCTATATTCTCTTGTACAATGTTCCTATGAGGCTGTTCCAGGCTATATTATCTTGTACAATGTTCCTATGAGGCTGTTCCAGGCTATATTCTGTTGTACTGTGTTCCTATGAGGCTGTTCCAGGCTATATTCTCATCTGCAATGTTCCTTTGAGGCTGTTCCAGGCTATATTCTGCTGCACTGTGTTCCTATGAGGCTGTTCCAGGCTATATTCTCTTGTACAATGTTCCTATGAGGCTGTTCCAGGCTATATTGTCTTGTACAATGTTCCTATGAGGCTGTTCCAGGCTATATTCTCTTGTACAATGTTCCTATGAGGCTGTTCCAGGCTATATTCTGTTGTACAATGTTCCTATGAGGCTGTTCCAGGCTATATTGTCTTGTACAATGTTCCTATGAGGCTGTTCCAGGCTATATTCTCTTGTACAATGTTCCTATGAGGCTGTTCCAGGCTATATTGTCTTGTACAATGTTCCTATGAGGCTGTTCCAGGCTATATTCTCTTGTACAATGTTCCTATGAGGCTGTTCCAGGCTATATTGTCTTGTACAATGTTCCTATGAGGCTGTTCCAGGCTATATTCTCTTGTACAATGTTCCTATGAGGCTGTTCCAGGCTATATTCTACTGCGCTATGTTCCTATGAGGCTGTTCCAGGCTATATTCTACTGCGCTATGTTCCTATGAGGCTGTTCCAGGCTATATTCTACTGCGCTATGTTCCTATGAGGCTGTTCCAGGCTATATTCTACTGCGCTATGTTCCTATGAGGCTGTTCCAGGCTATATTCTGTTGTACAATGTTCCTATGAGGCTGTTCCAGGCTATATTCTCTTGTACAATGTTCCTATGAGGCTGTTCCAGGCTATATTATCTTGTACAATGTTCCTATGAGGCTGTTCCAGGCTATATTCTGTTGTACTGTGTTCCTATGAGGCTGTTCCAGGCTATATTCTCATCTGCAATGTTCCTATGAGGCTGTTCCAGGCTATATTCTGCTGCACTGTGTTCCTATGAGGCTGTTCCAGGCTATATTCTCTTGTACAATGTTCCTATGAGGCTGTTCCAGGCTATATTCTCTTGTACAATGTTCCTATGAGGCTGTTCCAGGCTATATTCTGTTGTACAATGTTCCTATGAGGCTGTTCCAGGCTATATTCTCTTGTACAATGTTCCTATGAGGCTGTTTCAGGCTATATTCTCTTGTACAATGTTCCTATGAGGCTGTTCCAGGCTATATTCTCTTGTACAATGTTCCTATGAGGCTGTTCCAGGCTATATTCTGTTGTACTGTGTTCCTATGAGGCTGTTCCAGGCTATATTCTGTTGTACAATGTTCCTATGAGGCTGTTCCAGGCTATATTCTGTTGTACAATGTTCCTATGAGGCTGTTCCAGGCTATATTCTGCTGCACTATGTTCCTGTGAGGCTGTTCCAGGCTATATTTTGTTGTACTATGTTCCTATGAGTTTGTTTCAGGCTCTATTTAGTTGTACTACGATATGTTCCTATGAGGCTGTTCCAGGCTATATTATGTTGTAAGATGTTCCTATGAGGCTTTTCTGAGCTATATTCTGCTGCGCTATGTTCCTATGAGGCTATAGTCTGTTGTACGATGTTCCTATGAGGCTGTTCCAGGCTATATTCTGTTTCACTGTTTCTATGAGGCCATAATCTGCTGTATGCTGTTCCTATGAGGTTGTTCCAGGCTATATTCTGTTGAATTCTGTTGCAATGAGTTTTTGTTTCTATGCAGTCACTGTTGCGTAACGAAAACCGTTTTAAAAGTGCCAAAATACAATTAAAATAGCAATTCCGAAGAAAAAACAATTTCCATTCCTCTCGGCACGCTGCGTGTGTCCAGATCTCAGTCATTTGCACATCTCTTGTTTCTTGCTGTAAGCACATGTCAAAAATGCAAATAATGGCGATGCAAATACTAAGCTTTGTGTTCAAATATTTGTTTTGCAAATAAGACGGTACTAAAAAAAATGCAAAGAAAATGGTTTGAAAGTTGTTTGCATCGATGTTAGACACAGATTACTCATAAACAAATCAGCTGTCTGGACTGTTGTAATGCCAACAGATCATTGCAGACTGAAAAAGGCTAGAGAACATATGTGACTATATATATATATATATATATATATATATATATATATATATATATATATATATATATATATATATATATATATATATATATATATATATATATATATATATAGTTATTTGGGTTGGAAGAAGACCTACGTCCAATGAGTTCAACCAGAAAACAAAGTACAACCCCAGCCTGCTCCCTCACATATCCCTGTTGATCCAGAGGAAGGCGAAAAACCCTTACAAGGCATGGTCCAATTAGGCCCAAAAGGGAGAAAATTAATTCCCGACTCCAGATGGCAATCAGATAAAATCCCTGGATCAACATTACTGGGCATTACCTAGTAATTGTAGCCATGGATGTCTTTCAACACAAGGAAAGCATCTAAGCCCCCTTTAAATGCAGGTATACAATTTGCCATAACTACTTCCTGTGGCAATGCATTCCACATCTTAATCGCTCTTACTGTAAAGAACCCTTTCCTAAATAAATGGCTAAAACGTTTTTCCTCCATGCACAGATCATGTCCTCTAGTCCTTTGAGAAGGCCTAGGGACAAAAAGCTCATCCGCCAAACTTTTTTTATTGCCCTCTGATGTATTTGTACATGTTAATTAGATCCCCTCTAAGGCGTCTTTTCTCTAGACTAAATAAACCCAGTTTATCTAACCTTTCTTGGTAAGTGAGACCTTCCATCCCACGTATCAATTTTGTTGCTCTTCTCTGCACCTGCTCTAAAACTGCAATATCTTTCCTGTAATGTGGTGCCCAGAACTGAATTGCATATTCCAGATGTGGCCTAACTAGAGAGTTATACAGGGGCAATATTATGCAAGCATCTTGAGTTTTTATTTCCCTTTTAATGCATCCCAACATTTTGTTAGCTTTAGCTGCAGCGGCTTGGCATTGAATACGATTATTTAACTTGTTGTCGATGAGTACTCCTAAGTCCTTCTCCAAGTTTGATGTCCCCAACTGTATCCCATTTATTTTGTATGGTGCTAGACCATTGGTACGACCAAAATGCATGACTTTACATTTTTCAACATTGAATTTCATCTGCCATGTATGTGCCCATATAGCCATCCTATCCAGATCCTGTTGCAATATGACGC